>NC_030381.2:15180334-15245360 GCF_001625215.2 Daucus carota subsp. sativus
CGGTGCCTATTGGCATGAACTCTGTTTTTCGATAAATCTCAAAGGGGTTAGTACACCGGGAATTCGAGATCATTGGGGACCACCTCGTGGATATTTTTTCATATATTTCCCTATGGGTTTTGTAGTTCATAGAATTTTATTCGGCTCAATTCGTAGCCGAATCGGTGCCTATATGGCATGGACTCGTTTTTCGATAATCTCAAAGGGGTTAGTACAGGAATTCGAGATCATTGAGGCGGACCACCTCGTGGATATTTTTTCATATATTTTCCCTTGGGTTATTAGATTCTAGAATTTTATTGGCTCAATTCGTAGCCGAATCGGTGCCTATATGGCATGGACTCGGTTTTTCTATAAATCTCAAGGGGTTAGTACACGGGAATTCGATACAATTGAGTCGGACCACCTCGTGGATATTTTACTTATATTTCCCTTGGGTTTATAGGAGTCATAGAATTTTTCGGCTCAATTCGTAGCCGAATCGTGCCTAAATGGCATGGACTCGGTTTTTCGATAAATCTCAAAGGGGTTAGTACCACGGGAATTCGAGTCAATTGAGTCGACCACCTCGTGGATATTTTACTTATATTTTTCCCTATGGATTTAAAAGAGTTCATAGAATTTTATTCGGCTCGATTCGGAGCCGATTGGTGCTCGATTGGAATGGACTCGATTTTTCGATAATATGAAATACACGAGATTTCGTGACCTATTCAGTCGAACCACACCGTGGATTTTTTTATATATTTTCCCTATGGGTTTTAAGGAGTTCATAAAACTTTATTTGGCCGATTTTGAGTCGAATCGATGCCGATATGGCATCACACCGGTTTATTGATAAATCTCAAAAGGGTTAGTACACGGCATTAGAAACCCATTGAGTCGACCACCCTCGTGGTTATTTTACATAGATTCCCTATGGTTTATAAGAATTCAATTATTTTATTCGGCTCAATTCGTACGCGAATCGGTGCCTATATGGCATGAACTCTGTTTTTCGATAAATCTCAAAGGGGTTAGTACACGGGAATTCGAGATCAATTGAGTCGGACCACCTCGTGGATATTTTTACATATATTTTCCCTATGGGTTATTAGGAGTTCATAGAATTTTATTCGGCTCAATTCGTAGCCGAATCGGTGCCTATATGGCATGGACTCGATTTTTCGATAAATCTCAAAGGGGTTAGTACACGGGAATTCGAGATCAATTAAGTCGGACCACCTCGTGGATATTTTTGCATATATTTTCCCTGTGGGTTATTAGGAGTTCATAGAATTTTATTTGGCTCAATTCGTAGCCGAATCGGTGCCTATATGGCATGGACTCGGTTTTTCGATAAATCTCAAAGGGGTTAGTACACGGGAATTCGAGATCAATTGAGTCGGACCACCTCGTGGATATTTTTACTTATATTTTCCCTGTGGGTTATTAGGAGTTCATAGAATTTTATTTGGCTCAATTCGTAGCCGAATCGGTGCCTATATGGCATGGACTCGTTTTTTCGATAAATCTCAAAGGGGTTAGTACACGGGAATTCGAGATCAATTGTGTCGGACCACCTCGTGGATATTTTTACTTATAGTTTCCATATTGATTTAAAAGAGTTCATAGAATTTTATTCGGCTCGATTCGGAGCCGATTTGGTGCCGATATGGAATGGACTCGATTTTTCGATAAATATGAAATACACGAGATTTCGTGACCTATTCAGTCGAACCACACCGTGGATTTTTTTATATATATTTTCCCTATGGGTTTATAGGAGTTCATATAACTTTATTTGGCCCGATTTTGAGTCGAATCGATGCCGATATGGCATCAACTCGGTTTATCGATAAATCTCAAAAGGGTTAGTACACGGGAATTCGAGACCCATTGAGTCGGACCACCTCGTGGTTATTTTTACATATATTTTCCCTATGGGTTTATAAGAATTCATAATATTTTATTCGGCTCAATTCGTAGCCGAATCGGTGCCTATATGGCATGAACTCTGTTTTTCGATAAATCTCAAAGGGGTTAGTACACGGGAATTCGAGATCAATTGAGTCGGACCACCTCGTGGATATTTTTACATATATTTTCCCTATGGGTTATTAGGAGTTCATAGAATTTTATTCGGCTCAATTCGTAGCCGAATCGGTGCCTATATGGCATGGACTCGATTTTTCGATAAATCTCAAAGGGGTTAGTACACGGGAATTCGAGATCAATTAAGTCGGACCACCTCGTGGATATTTTTGCATATATTTTCCCTGTGGGTTATTAGGAGTTCATAGAATTTTATTTGGCTCAATTCAGAGCCGAATCGGTGCCTATATGGCATGGACTCGGTTTTTCGATAAATCTCAAAGGGGTTAGTACACGGGAATTCGAGATCAATTGAGTCGGACCACCTCGTGGATATTTTTACTTATATTTTCCCTGTGGGTTATTAGGAGTTCATAGAATTTTATTTGGCTCAATTCGTAGCCGAATCGGTGCCTATATGGCATGGACTCGTTTTTTCGATAAATCTCAAAGGGGTTAGTACACGGGAATTCGAGATCAATTGTGTCGGACCACCTCGTGGATATTTTTACTTATAGTTTCCATATTGATTTAAAAGAGTTCATAGAATTTTATTCGGCTCGATTCGGAGCCGATTTGGTGCCGATATGGAATGGACTCGATTTTTCGATAAATATGAATTACACGAGATTTCGTGACCTATTCAGTCGAACCACACCGTGGATTTTTTTATATATATTTTCCCTATGGGTTTATAGGAGTTCATAAAACTTTATTTGGCCCGATTTTGAGTCGAATCGATGCCGATATGGCATCAACTCGGTTTATCGATAAATCTCAAAAGGGTTTGTACACGGGCATTAGAAACCCATTGAGTCGGACCACCTCGTGGTTATTTTTACATATATTTTCCCTATGGGTTTATAGGAATTCATAAAATTTTATTCGGCTCAATTTTTAGTCGAATCGGTGCCTATATGGCATGGACTCTGTTTTTCGATAAATCTCAAAGGGGTTAGTACACGGGAATTCAAGATCAATTGAATCGAACCATCTCGTGGATATTTTTACTTATATTTTCCCTATGGGTTTATAGGAGTTCATAGAATTTTATTCGGCTCAATTCGTAGCCTAATCGGTGCCTATATGGCATGGAGTCGGTTTTTCGATAAATCTCAAAGGGGTTAGTACACGGGAATTCGAGTTCAATTGAGTCGGACCACCTCGTGGATATTTTTACTTATATTTTGCCTATGGATTTTAAAAGAGTTCATAGAATTTTATTCGTCTCGATTCAGAGCCGATTTGGTGTCGATATGGAATGAACTCGATTTTTCGATAAATGTGAAAGGGGTTAATACACGAGATTTCGTGACCTATTGAGTCGGACCAAACCGTGGATATTTTTATATATATTTTCCCTATGGGTTTATAGGAGTTCATAAAATTTTATTTGGCTCAATTTTGAGTCGAATCGATGCCGATATGGCATCAACTCGGTTTATCGATAAATCTCAACAGGGTTAGTACAGGGGAATTCGAGACCCATTGAGTCGGACCACCTCGTGGTTATTTTTACATATATTTTTCCTATGGGTTTATAGGAATTCATAAAATTTTATTTGGCTCAATTCGTAGCCGAATCGGTGCCTATATGGCATGGACTCTGTTTTTCGATAAATCTCAAAGGGGTTAGTACACGGGAATTCGAGATCAATTGAGTCGGACCACCTCGTGGATATTTTTACTTATATTTTCCCTATGGGTTATAGGAGTTCATAGAATTTTATTCGGCTCAATTCGTAGCCTAATCGGTGCCTATATGGCATGGAGTCGGTTTTTCGATAAATCTCAAAGGGGTTAGTACACGGGAATTCGAGTTCAATTGAGTCGGACCACCTCGCGGATATTTTTACTTATATTTTCCCTATGGATTTAAAAGAGTTCATAGAATTTTATTCGGCTCGATTCGGAGCCGATTTGGTGCCGATATGGAATGGACTCGATTTTTCGATAAATATGAAAGGGGTTAATACACGAGATTTCATGACCTATTGAGTCGGACCAACCCGTGAATATTTATATATTTTCCCTATGGGTTTATAGGAGTTCATAAAATTTTATTTGGCTCGATTTTGAGTCGAATCGATGCCGATATGGCATCAACTCGGTTTATCGATAAATCTCAAAAGGGTTAGTACACGGGAATTCGAGACCCATTGAGTCGGACCACCTCGTGGTTATTTTTACATATATTTTCCCTATGGGTTTATAAGAATTCATAATATTTTATTCGGCTCAATTCGTAGCCGAATCGGTGCCTATATGGCATGAACTCTGTTTTTCGATAAATCTCAAAGGGGTTAGTACACGGGAATTCGAGATCAATTGAGTCGGACCACCTCGTGGATATTTTTACATATATTTTCCCTATGGGTTATTAGTAGTTCATAGAATTTTATTCGGCTCAATTCGTAGCCGAATCGGTGCCTATATGGCATGGACTCGATTTTTCGATAAATCTCAAAGGGGTTAGTACACGGGAATTCGAGATCAATTGAGTCGGACCACCTCGTGGATATTTTTGCATATATTTTCCCTGTGGGTTATTAGGAGTTCATAGAATTTTATTTGGCTCAATTCGTAGCCGAATCGGTGCCTATATGGCATGACTCTGTTTTTCGATAAATCTCAAAGGGGTTAGTACACGGGAATTCGAGATCAATTGAGTCGGACCACCTCGTGGATATTTTTACTTATATTTTCCCTGTGGGTTATTAGGAGTTCATAGAATTTTATTTGGCTCAATTCGTAGCCGAATCGGTGCCTATATGGCATGGACTCGGTTTTTCGATAAATCTCAAAGGGGTTAGTACACGGGAATTCGAGATCAATTGAGTCAGACCACCTCGTGGATATTTTTACTTATATTTTCCCTATGGATTTAAAAGAGTTCATAGAATTTTATTCGGCTCGATTCGGAGCCGATTGGGTGTCGATATGGAATGGACTCGATTTTTCGATAAATATGAAATACACGAGATTTCGTGACCTATTCAGTCGAACCACACCGTGGATATTTTTATATATATTTTCCCTATGGGTTTATAGGAGTTCATAAAACTTTATTTGGCCCGATTTTGAGTCGAATCGATGCCGATATGGTATCAACTCGGTTTATTGATAAATCTCAAAGGGGTTAGTACACGGGCATTAGAAACCCATTGAGTCGGACCACCTCGTGGTTATTTTTACATATATTTTCCCTATGGGTTTATAAGAATTCATAATATTTTATTCGACTCAATTCGTAGCCGAATCGGTGCCTATATGGCATGAACTCTATTTTTCTATAAATCTCAAAGGGGTTAGTATACGGGAATTCGAGATCAATTGAGTCGGACCACCTCGTGGATATTTTTACATATATTTTCCCAATGGGTTATTAGGAGTTCATAGAATTTTATTCGGCTCAATTTGTGGCCGAATCGGTGCCTATATGGCATGGACTCGATTTTTCGATAAATCTCAAAGGGGTTAGTAGACGGGAATTCGAGAACAATTGAGTCGGACCACCTCGTGGATATTTTTACATATATTTTCCCTGTGGGTTATTAGGAGTTCATAGAATTTTATTCGGCTCAATTCGTAGCCGAATCGGTGCCTATATGGCATGGACTCGTTTTTTCGATAAATCTCAAAGGGGTTAGTACACGGGAATTCGAGATCAATTGTGTCGGACCACCTCGTGGATATTTTTATTTATAGTTTCCATATGGATTCAAAAGAGTTCATAGAATTTTATTCGGCTCGATTCGGAGCCGATTTGGAGCCGATATGGAATGGACTCGATTTTTCGATAAATATGAAATACACGAGATTTCGTGACCTATTCAGTCGAACCACACCGTGGATATTTTTATATATTTTTTCCCTATGGGTTTATAGGAGTTCATAAAACTTTATTTGGCCCGATTTTGAGTCGAATCGATGCCGATATGGCATCAACTCGGTTTATCGATAAATCTAAAATGGTTAGTACACGGGCATTAGAAACCCACTGAGTCGGACCACCTCGTGGTTATTTTTACATATATTTTCCCTATGGGTTTATAGGAATTCATAATATTTTATTCGGCTCAATTTTTAGCCGAATCGGTGCCTATATGGCATGGACTCTGTTTTTCGATAAATCTCAAAGGGGTTAGTACACGGGAATTCGAGATCAATTGAGTCGGACCACCTCGTGGATATTTTTACTTATATTTTCCCTATGGGTTTATAGGAGTTCATAGAATTTTATTCGGCTCAATTCGTAGCCGAATCGGTGCCTATATTGCATGGAGTCGGTTTTTCGATAAATCTCAAAGGGGTTAGTACACGGGAATTCGAGTTCAATTGAGTCGGACCATCTTGTGGATATTTTTACTTATATTTAGCCTATGGATTTAAAAGAGTTCATAGAATTTTATTAGGCTCGATTCGAAGCCGATTTGGTGCCGATATGGAATGGACTTGATTTTTCGATAAATATGAAATACTCGAGATTTCGTGACCTATTCAGTCGAACCACACCGTGGATATTTTTATATATATTTTCCCTATGGGTTTATAGGAGTTCATAAAACTTTATTTGGCCCGATTTTGAGTCGAATCGATGCCGATATGGCATCAACTCGGTTTATCGATAAATCTCAAAAGGGTTAGTACACGGGCATTAGAAACCCATTGAGTCGGACCACCTCGTGGTTATTTTTACATATATTTTCCCTATTGGTTTATAAGAATTCATAATATTTTATTCGGCTCAATTCGTAGCCGAGTCGGTGCCTACATGGCATGGACTCGGTTTTTCGATAAATCTCAAAGGGGTTAGTACACGGTAATTCGAGTTCAATTGAGTCGGACCACCTAATGGATATTTTTACTTATATTTTCCCTATGAATTTAAAAGAGTTCATAGAATTTTATTCGGCTCGATTCGGAGCCGATTTGGTGCCGATATGGATAGGACTCGATTTTTCGATAAATATGAAAGGGTAACATACACGAGATTTCATGACCTATTATATATATTTTTCCTATGGGTTTATAGTAGTTCATAAAATTTTATTTGGCTCAATTTTGAGTCGAATCGATGCCGATATGGCATCAACTCGGTTTATCGATAAATCTCAAAAGGGTTAGTACACGGGTATTCGAGACCCATTGAGTCGGACCACCTCGTGGTTATTTTTACATATATTTTCCCTATGGGTTTATAGGAATTCATAAAATTTTATTCGGCTCAATTCGTAGCCGAATCGGTGCCTATATGGCATGAACTCTGTTTTTCGATAAACCTCAAAGGGGTTAGTACACGGGAATTCGAGATCAATTGAGTCGGACCACCTCGTGGAAATTTTTACATATATTTTTCCTATGGACTCGGTTTTTCGATAAATCTCAAAGGGGTTAGTACACAGGAATTCGAGATCAATTGAGTCGGACCACCTCGTGGATATTTTTACTTATATTTTCCATATGGATTTAAAAGAGTTCATAGAATTTTATTCGGCTCGATTCGGAGCGGATACGGAATGGACTCGATTTTTCGATAAATATGAAATACACGAGATTTCGTGACCTATTCAGTCGAACCACACCGTGGATATTTTTATATATATTTTCCCGATGGGTTTATACGAGTTCATAAAACTTTATTTGGCCCGATTTTGAGTCGAATCGATGCTGATATGGCATCAACTCGGTTTATCGATAAATCTCAAAAGGGTTAGTACACGGGCATTAGAAACCCATTGAGTCGGACCACCTCGTGGTTATTTTTACATATATTTTCCCTATGGGTTTATAGGAATTCATAATATTTTATTCGGCTCAATTTTTAGCCGAATCGGTGCCTATATGGCATGGACTCTGTTTTTCGATAAATCTCAAAGGGGTTAGTACACGGGAATTCGAGATCAATTGAGTCGGACCACCTCGTGGATATTTTTATTTATATTTTCCCTATGGGTTTATAGGAGTTCATAGAATTTTATTCGGCTCAATTCGTAGCCGAATCGGTGCCTATATGGCATGGAGTCGGTTTTTCGATAAATCTCAAAGGGGTTAGTACACGGGAATTCGAGTTCAATTGAGTCGGACCACCTTGTGGATATTTTTACTTATATTTTGCCTATGGATTTAAAAGAGTTCATAGAATTTTATTCGGCTCGATTCGGAGCCGATTTGGTGCCGATATGGAATGGACTTGATTTTTCGATAAATATGAAATACACGAGATTTCGTGACCTATTCAGTCGAACCACACCGTGGATATTTTTATATATATTTTCCCTATGGGTTTATAGGAGTTCATAAAACTTTATTTGGCCCGATTTTGAGTCGAATCGATGCCGATATGGCATCAACTCGGTTTATCGATAAATCTCAAAAGGGTTAGTACACGGGCATTAGAAACCCATTGAGTCGGACCACCTCGTGGTTATTTTTACATATATTTTCCCTATTGGTTTATAAGAATTCATAATATTTTATTCGGCTCAATTCGTAGCCGAATCGGTGCCTACATGGCATGGACTCGGTTTTTCGATAAATCTCAAAGGGGTTAGTACATGGGAATTCGAGTTCAATTGAGTCGGACCACCTCATGGATATTTTTACTTATATTTTCCCTATGGATTTAAAAGAGTTCATAGAATTTTATTCGGCTTGATTCGGAGCCGATTTGGTGCCGATATGGATAAGACTCGATTTTTCGATAAATATGAAAGGGGTTAATACACGAGATTTCATGACCTATTGAGTCGGACCACCCCGTGAATATATATATATATATATATATATATATATATATATATATATATATATATATATATATATATATATATATATATATATATATATATATATATATATATATATTTATATATATATATATATATATATTTTCCCTATGGGTTTATAGGAGTTCATAAAATTTTATTTGGCTCGATTTTGAGTCGAATCGATGCCGATATGGCATCAACTCGGTTTATCGATAAATCTCAAAAGGGTTAGTACACGGGAATTCGAGACCTATTGAGTCAGACCACGTCGTGGTTATTTTTACATATATTTTCCCTATGGGTTTATAGGAATTCATAAAATTTTATTCGGCTCAATTCGTAGCCGAATCGGTGCCTATATGGCATGAACTCTGTTTTTCGATAAACCTCAAAGGGGTTAGTACACGGGAATTCGAGATCAATTGAGTCGGACCACCTCGTGGACATTTTTACATATATTTTTCCTATGGACTCGATTTTTCGATAAATCTCAAAGGGGTTAGTACACGGGAATTCGAGATCAATTGAGTCGGACCACCTCGTGGATATTTTTACATATATTTTCCCTGTGGGTTATTAGGAGTTCATAGAATTTTATTCGGCTCAATTCGTAGCCGAATCGGTGCCTAAATGGCATGGACTCGGTTTTTCGATAAATCTCAAAGGGGTTAGTACACGGGAATTCGAGATCAATTGAGTCAGACCACCTCGTGGATATTTTTACTTATATTTTCCATATGGATTTAAAAGAGTTCATAGAATTTTATTCGGCTCAATTCGGAGCCGATTTGGTGCCGATATGGAATGGACTCGATTTTTCGATAAATATGAAATACACGAGATTTCGTGACCTATTCAGTCGAACCACACCGTGGATATTTTTATATATTTTTTCCCTATGGGTTTATAGGAGTTCATAAAACTTTATTTGGCCCGATTTTGAGTCGAATCGATGCCGATATGGCATCAACTCGGTTTATCGATAAATCTAAAATGGTTAGTACACGGGCATTAGAAACCCATTGAGTCGGACCACCTCGTGGTTATTTTTACATATATTTTCCCTATGGGTTTATAGGAATTCATAATATTTTATTCGGCTCAATTTTTAGCCGAATCGGTGCCTATATGGCATGGACTCTGTTTTTCGATAAATCTCAAAGGGGTTAGTACACGGGAATTCGAGATCAATTGAGTCGGACCACCTCGTGGATATTTTTATTTATATTTTCCCTATGGGTTTATAGGAGTTCATAGAATTTTATTCGGCTCAATTCGTAGCCGAATCGGTGCCTATATGGCATGGAGTCGGTTTTTCGATAAATCTCAAAGGGGTTAGTACACGGGAATTCGAGTTCAATTGAGTCGGACCACCTTGTGGATATTTTTACTTATATTTTGCCTATGGATTTAAAAGAGTTCATAGAATTTTATTCGGCTCGATTCGGAGCCGATTTGGTGCCGATATGGAATGGACTTGATTTTTCGATAAATATGAAATACACGAGATTTCGTGACCTATTCAGTCGAACCACACCGTGGATATTTTTATATATATTTTCCCTATGGGTTTATAGGAGTTCATAAAACTTTATTTGGCCCGATTTTGAGTCGAATCGATGCCGATATGGCATCAACTCGGTTTATCGATAAATCTCAAAAGGGTTAGTACACGGGCATTAGAAACCCATTGAGTCGGACCACCTCGTGGTTATTTTTACATATATTTTCCCTATTGGTTTATAAGAATTCATAATATTTTATTCGGCTCAATTCGTAGCCGAATCGGTGCCTACATGGCATGGACTCGGTTTTTCGATAAATCTCAAAGGGGTTAGTACATGGGAATTCGAGTTCAATTGAGTCGGACCACCTCATGGATATTTTTACTTATATTTTCCCTATGGATTTAAAAGAGTTCATAGAATTTTATTCGGCTTGATTCGGAGCCGATTTGGTGCCGATATGGATAAGACTCGATTTTTCGATAAATATGAAAGGGGTTAATACACGAGATTTCATGACCTATTGAGTCGGACCACCCCGTGAATATATATATATATATATATATATATATATATATATATATATATATATATATATATATATATATATATATATATATATATATATATATATATATATATATATATATATATATATATATATATATATATTTATATATATATATATATATTTTCCCTATGGGTTTATAGGAGTTCATAAAATTTTATTTGGCTCGATTTTGAGTCGAATCGATGCCGATATGGCATCAACTCGGTTTATCGATAAATCTCAAAAGGGTTAGTACACGGGAATTCGAGACCTATTGAGTCAGACCACGTCGTGGTTATTTTTACATATATTTTCCCTATGGGTTTATAGGAATTCATAAAATTTTATTCGGCTCAATTCGTAGCCGAATCGGTGCCTATATGGCATGAACTCTGTTTTTCGATAAACCTCAAAGGGGTTAGTACACGGGAATTCGAGATCAATTGAGTCGGACCACCTCGTGGACATTTTTACATATATTTTTCCTATGGACTCGATTTTTCGATAAATCTCAAAGGGGTTAGTACACGGGAATTCGAGATCAATTGAGTCGGACCACCTCGTGGATATTTTTACATATATTTTCCCTGTGGGTTATTAGGAGTTCATAGAATTTTATTCGGCTCAATTCGTAGCCGAATCGGTGCCTAAATGGCATGGACTCGGTTTTTCGATAAATCTCAAAGGGGTTAGTACACGGGAATTCGAGATCAATTGAGTCAGACCACCTCGTGGATATTTTTACTTATATTTTCCATATGGATTTAAAAGAGTTCATAGAATTTTATTCGGCTCAATTCGGAGCCGATTTGGTGCCGATATGGAATGGACTCGATTTTTCGATAAATATGAAATACACGAGATTTCGTGACCTATTCAGTCGAACCACACCGTGGATATTTTTATATATTTTTTCCCTATGGGTTTATAGGAGTTCATAAAACTTTATTTGGCCCGATTTTGAGTCGAATCGATGCCGATATGGCATCAACTCGGTTTATCGATAAATCTAAAATGGTTAGTACACGGGCATTAGAAACCCATTGAGTCGGACCACCTCGTGGTTATTTTTACATATATTTTCCCTATGGGTTTATAGGAATTCATAATATTTTATTCGGCTCAATTTTTAGCCGAATCGGTGCCTATATGGCATGGACTCTGTTTTTCGATAAATCTCAAAGGGGTTAGTACACGGGAATTCGAGATCAATTGAGTCGGACCACCTCGTGGATATTTTTATTTATATTTTCCCTATGGGTTTATAGGAGTTCATAGAATTTTATTCGGCTCAATTCGTAGCCGAATCGGTGCCTATATGGCATGGAGTCGGTTTTTCGATAAATCTCAAAGGGGTTAGTACACGGGAATTCGAGTTCAATTGAGTCGGACCACCTTGTGGATATTTTTACTTATATTTTGCCTATGGATTTAAAAGAGTTCATAGAATTTTATTCGGCTCGATTCGGAGCCGATTTGGTGCCGATATGGAATGGACTTGATTTTTCGATAAATATGAAATACACGAGATTTCGTGACCTATTCAGTCGAACCACACCGTGGATATTTTTATATATATTTTCCCTATGGGTTTATAGGAGTTCATAAAACTTTATTTGGCCCGATTTTGAGTCGAATCGATGCCGATATGGCATCAACTCGGTTTATCGATAAATCTCAAAAGGGTTAGTACACGGGCATTAGAAACCCATTGAGTCGGACCACCTCGTGGTTATTTTTACATATATTTTCCCTATTGGTTTATAAGAATTCATAATATTTTATTCGGCTCAATTCGTAGCCGAATCGGTGCCTACATGGCATGGACTCGGTTTTTCGATAAATCTCAAAGGGGTTAGTACATGGGAATTCGAGTTCAATTGAGTCGGACCACCTCATGGATATTTTTACTTATATTTTCCCTATGGATTTAAAAGAGTTCATAGAATTTTATTCGGCTTGATTCGGAGCCGATTTGGTGCCGATATGGATAAGACTCGATTTTTCGATAAATATGAAAGGGGTTAATACACGAGATTTCATGACCTATTGAGTCGGACCACCCCGTGAATATATATATATATATATATATATATATATATATATATATATATATATATATATATATATATATATATATATATATATTTATATATATATATATATATATATTTTCCCTATGGGTTTATAGGAGTTCATAAAATTTTATTTGGCTCGATTTTGAGTCGAATCGATGCCGATATGGCATCAACTCGGTTTATCGATAAATCTCAAAAGGGTTAGTACACGGGAATTCGAGACCTATTGAGTCAGACCACGTCGTGGTTATTTTTACATATATTTTCCCTATGGGTTTATAGGAATTCATAAAATTTTATTCGGCTCAATTCGTAGCCGAATCGGTGCCTATATGGCATGAACTCTGTTTTTCGATAAACCTCAAAGGGGTTAGTACACGGGAATTCGAGATCAATTGAGTCGGACCACCTCGTGGACATTTTTACATATATTTTTCCTATGGACTCGATTTTTCGATAAATCTCAAAGGGGTTAGTACACGGGAATTCGAGATCAATTGAGTCGGACCACCTCGTGGATATTTTTACATATATTTTCCCTGTGGGTTATTAGGAGTTCATAGAATTTTATTCGGCTCAATTCGTAGCCGAATCGGTGCCTAAATGGCATGGACTCGGTTTTTCGATAAATCTCAAAGGGGTTAGTACACGGGAATTCGAGATCAATTGAGTCAGACCACCTCGTGGATATTTTTACTTATATTTTCCATATGGATTTAAAAGAGTTCATAGAATTTTATTCGGCTCAATTCGGAGCCGATTTGGTGCCGATATGGAATGGACTCGATTTTTCGATAAATATGAAATACACGAGATTTCGTGACCTATTCAGTCGAACCACACCGTGGATATTTTTATATATTTTTTCCCTATGGGTTTATAGGAGTTCATAAAACTTTATTTGGCCCGATTTTGAGTCGAATCGATGCCGATATGGTATCAACTCGGTTTATCGATAAATCTAAAATGGTTAGTACACGGGCATTAGAAACCCATTGAGTCGGACCACCTCGTGGTTATTTTTACATATATTTTCCCTATGGGTTTATAGGAATACATAATATTTTATTCCGCTCAATTTTTAGCCGAATCGTTGCCTATATAGCATGGACTCTGTTTTTCGATAAATCTCAAAGGGGTTATTACACGGGAATTCGAGATCAATTGAGTCGGACCACCTCGTGGATATTTTTACTTATATTTTCCTATGGGTTTATAGGAGTTCATAGAATTTTATTCGGCTCAATTCGTAGCCGAATCGGTGCCTATATGGCATGGAGTCGGTTTTTCGATAAATCTCAAAGGGGTTAGTACACGGGAATTCGAGTTCAATTGAGTCGGACCACCTTGTGGATATTTTTACTTATATTTTGCCTATGGATTTAAAAGAGTTCATAGAATATGAAATACAGTCGATATGGAATGGACTTGATTTTTCGATAAATATGAAATACACGAGATTTCGTGACCTATTCAGTCGAACCACACCGTGGATATTTTTATACATATTTTCCCTATGGGTTTATAGGAGTTCATAAAACTTTATTTGGCCCGATTTTGAGTCGAATCGATGCCGATATGGCATCAACTCGGTTTATCGATAAATCTCAAAAAGGTTAGTACACGGGCATTAGAAACCCATTGAGTCGGACCACCTCGTGGTTATTTTTACATATATTTTCCCTATTGGTTTATAAGAATTCATAATATTTTATTCGGCTCAATTCGTAGCCGAATCGGTGCCTACATGGCATGGACTCGGTTTTTCGATAAATCTCAAAGGGGTTAGTACACGGGAATTCGAGTTCAATTGAGTCGGACCACCTCATGGATATTTTTACTTATATTTTCCCTATGGATTTAAAAGAGTTCATAGAATTTTATTCGGCTTGATTCGGAGCCGATTTGGTGCCGATATGGATAAGACTCGATTTTTCGATAAATATGAAAGGGGTTAATACACGAGATTTCATGACCTATTGAGTCGGACCACCCCGTGAATATATATATATATATATATATATATATATATATATATATATATATATATATATATATATATATATATTTTCCCTATGGGTTTATAGGAGTTCATAAAATTTTATTTGGCTCGATTTTGAGTCGAATCGATGCTGATATGGCATCAACTCGGTTTATCGATAAATCTCAAAAGGGTTAGTACACGGGAATTCGAGACCTATTGAGTCAGACCACCTCGTGGTTATTTTTACATATATTTTCCCTATGGGTTTATAGGAATTCATAAAATTTTATTCGGCTCAATTCTTAGCCGAATCGGTGCCTATATGGCATGAACTCTGTTTTTCGATAAACCTCAAAGGGGTTAGTACACGGGAATTCGAGATCAATTGAGTCGGACCACCTCGTGGACATTTTTACATATATTTTTCCTATGGACTCGATTTTTCGATAAATCTCAAAGGGGTTAGTACACGGGAATTCGAGATCAATTGAGTCGGACCACCTCGTGGATATTTTTACATATATTTTCCCTGTGGGTTATTAGGAGTTCATAGAATTTTATTCGGCTAACGGATGAAGTCTGTGATAAATCAACGGATGAATCTTGAGAGATGTTTAATGGATGAGTCATGAGAGATTTCAACAGATGAAGCCCCAACCCTAACCCTAATTCCAAACAGCAGCCGCCTCTTTCTACACCTTTAACCTCTAATCTTTTTCTCTCTTCACCTAAAAATTTCTTATAATTATTATATAAACACTTATTCTCTATTATGTCTGATACTGTGAATTCGGATGGCATCCCTGTTGACCAGGATGGTGAGCCCTTAGAATTTGGTGCTGTAAATTCGAGGGCACCCTTTGCTATTAGAAGTGATGTCTTTGCTGAAGTTTTTTCTGGGCACGGCCGTGACTCTGGCACATCACACCTGGAGGTGGATGCTGAGCCCATAGGTTTTCAAAGCAGCTTGCGTGGAGGTATCCCCCTTGCGGAGCGTGTGGAGATCGAGGATGTTGATGGTTACTCTTCTGCGGAACCATTATCACCAGTGGCCGCTGCTAATGCGTGTCAAAGTGGTACCAGTGCTACTATTCACGCAATCCTGCGTTCTTCGAAGCAAGAACGTGAAGAGTTATTATCTGTCCGTAGTAAGCTTATGGATATCTTGATGTTTCTTAAGAAAAAAGGTTACTCCGAAGAGGAAGTCTATGGTGATTTGATTAAGGATGGGTTTGGGTCAAAACCACCTGCGCGCGATGATTTTGGTCTACCAAAAATTCAGACTGCAGATAAGGTGTTTGATAACCGCTCTGTGAAAGAAAATATCACTAATCCGTTTGTAGACAAGCTAAAAGGGCAGCTCAATGAGAACAAGGTCAAAGTGATGCCAGAGGCCCCTGAGGAGCCACCTAAGGTGAAGGTGAATGCTAATGAGCCGGTAGCAGGAAAGTCTTGGTCGCAAATTGTAAGTAATGTGGAGGCTGCTCTAGATTATTGCCCATTGCCAGAGGGATCAACTGTGGTCTGTCCACCTGATGAGGAATTGAAAAAGGGTCTTGAAAAATTTAAATGGTGTATAGTTGGGCACTTCTCTAAAGGAGTAATGCCGCTTAACTCGGTTAGCACAATTGCTCACAAACTATGGGGTTCCAAAGGTCTGCTTTCTGTTATGCAGAAGAATAGTAGGACGTTTATCTTCAAGTTTAACTCTTTAGCTGCAATGAATTCTGTTTTAGCTCATGGTACTTGGTATCTTGAGAGGAAGCCGATGATTGTCTCTCCTTGGGGCAAAAAGCTTGATGAAAAGATTGAGGAGATGCCAATTTGGGTTAAACTATCGGATGTTCCTGATTGCTACTGGACTAAAGAAGGAATCAGTCGGCTAGCTAGTGTCATTGGTAAGCCGCTTTTTGCTGATAAATTAACTTCTAAGTTTGAAACTCTTCCTTTTGCGAAAGTTTGTGTGAATTACAGACTGGGGACTCCCTTGCCTGCCTCTATTAGTGCTATTACTATTGACCCTCTTACAGAGGAGAAAATAACCGCTACTGTTTCTGTGACGTATCCTTCAAAGCTGATGATCTGTTCATGTTGTCATTCCTTGGGCCACTTGCCGGGAGCCTGTCCTGTCACTAAGAGAGTTTGGGTCCAAAAACAAGCTAAACCATCTCCCACAACGGATGAGTCTCTGAAGCATCAAGCTAATGCTTGTGGTCCCTCTAGCTCAGCTACTTTATCTCCTGTTGTCCCACCTGTGAAGCCTTTGGATCCAGTAATTCAAGATTCTGAGCCTCAGGAACAACCCCCGGCCCCTGGGCTCTCTCATGATGTTGAGTCGCCTTGGGTTGAAGTAAAGAAAAGGGGTCGTGCTCGTACTCCTCCTGAAGAAGACTCCCCCACTCCGCTTCAAACTTTCAAGGGACTGAAAAATGTGGACGAGGTTGAAATCAAAAAAGGTCTTCATAAAGAATCTGGTCATCTCTCTAAAAATCAGCTCAAAAGGCTGAGGAGAAAACAGGGGAGTTCTTCCCCACCCACAGCTTAATTCTATGCTGATGGATTTTTGTTCCTACAATGTCAGAGGGCTATCCAATAAAGCATCTTTTATTAAAGATTTTTTGTGCACCAATCGATGTGCCTTAGTAGCCCTCCTGGAGACTCACGTAAAACAGGAAAATGCTTCTGCATTATCTCATTTTATTGCCCCTAGTTTCAGCTGGTTGTTTAATTATGAGTCTCACTATAATGGTCGCATTTGGCTAGGTTGGAATCCTACTGAATGGCAGGTAGTTCTGGTATCTTCTTCAGCTCAACAAATAACTTGCAAGGTCAATAAATTGGATGGCTCCAATCAGTGTTTTGTTACTATGATCTATGCTTTCAATTCTGGTGAAGAGAGACGTCCTTTGTGGGATGAATTGGCTCAGCTTCATGATAACTTCGTCTCGAGTGATTCTCCTTCTCCTTGGTGCTTAATGGGAGATTTCAATGTGTTCTTGCATGATTCTGAGACAAATGGTAGCATGCCTCGCCGTCTTGCTCCTGTAAATGAATTCAGGGACTGTATTTCTAACTTAGGCCTTGCTGACTTAAGATTCACTGGGACTGTTTTTACCTGGTGGGATGGTAATCGCTCGAGCCCTGCCTTGAGAAAATTGGATAGAGTTCTCGTTAATGATTCCTGGTTACAAAATTATGATCTCTCTTCGGCGGCATTCCTTCCTCGGGGATTATCTGACCATTTTCTTGCTACTCTATCCTTTGGCCTTGCTAAAGTAAAGCTGCACAAACCTTTCCAGGTATTCCATCATCTTCTTGATCATGATGATTTCATGAACAGTGTTGCCCAAGCTTGGAACATTCATGTTCGAGGCAATCCCTGGACTATTTTGATCTCCAAACTTAAGGCTGTGAAAACAGTTCTTAAGCAGCTAAATTCTCAGAATGGTAACTTGCACGCCTCTGTCCTTGAAGCTAGAGATGCCTTGTTTAGCTTTCAAGCTAGTCTACCCACAGTCCCCACTATTGAACAAAGATCTTATGAAGCTGATCTATCTAAAAAGCTTTCTGCAGCCCTTAAGGTGGAGGAACAGTTGCTTCAACAAAAATCTCGTATTAATTGGTTACAAAAAGGAGATGGTAACAACAGCTTCTTTTTCAATTCTTGTAAAGGAAGATGGAACTCAAATAAAATTCTCCAATTAATGGATGATGAGGGTGGTTTGCACTCAACTCATCAGGCCATTTCTATGGTTGCTGTGGACTTCTTCAAGGGTCTTATTGGCAGCTCTCACTCCGTTGCTGACTTTCCTGATGATCTTTCTCTTCCTAGCTTATCGAATGAGGATAGTAGCTCTCTCCTATTCCCCTTTTCTGCTGAAGATGTCCTGGCCACAATGAAGTCTCTGGGGAAAAATAAGAGCCCGGGGCCTGATGGCTTCACCCCCGAGTTCTTCCTTAAAGCTTGGTCTATTGTGGGATTGGATGTAAGTAATGCTATATTGCATTTTTTTAGTACTGGTCATCTTCCCAGATCCGTGAACTCTTCTGCGATTGCTCTTGTTCCAAAGCAGAGTAATGCTTCTTCTATGCAGCACTTTAGGCCTATTTCCTGCTGCAATACGGTCTACAAATGTATTTCAAAGATGATCAGTTACAGAATGAAGCCCCTTATGAATACTCTTATCTCTCGCAATCAGGGAGCCTTTGTCTCAAATAGAAGCATTGGAGATAATGTTATGCTTGCTCAGTTTTTATGTAGAGACTATCACATATCACATGGGCCTCCTAAATTTGCTTGCAAAGTGGACCTCAGAAAGGCATTTGACACTCTTAGCTGGGATTTTTCTCCTTCATTCTTTGACTGTAATGAATTTCCCTCCGCAGTTCTGTGCTTGGATCAAAACCTGTGTATGCACTTGTATGCACTCTGTTAAGATTAACGGAGCTCTTGAAGGCTATTTTGAAGCTCGTTCAGGCCTAAGGCAGGGTGACCCCCTGTCACCTTACCTCTTCGTAATTGCAATGGAAGTCTTAAATGCTTGTATTAAAAAGTGCACGGGCAATGCGGAGTTCAGCCATCATTGGAGGACCAAGGAGATGGACCTTACACATTTGGCTTTTGCTGATGACTTATTTCTTTTTTGTAAGGGTGACAGCAGCTCTATAAAGTTATTATTGGAGGGTATTCACTTGTTCTCTTCTTTTTCTGGTATGCAGGCTAACCCTTCAAAGAGCAGCTGTTGTTTTGGCAATGTAGACGATGATACCAAAGCTTTTGCCCTGAATTTATCGGGCTTTGTTGAAGGAAATTTCCCATTTGTGTATCTTGGTCTTCCCATTACCTCTGGAAAACTCAGTGCTCGTTATTGTGATCCCCTTGTCTCTAAAATTTGCCGTAGGATTGGATTATGGACCTGTAAGTCTTTGAGTCAAGCTGGCAGGCTGCAGCTTATCAAATCAATTCTCTTTAACATTCAAAGCTATTGGGCAATGTATATGTTTCTTCCGGCTATGGTGATAAAGCATCTTCAGCGAATTCTCTCCAAATTTCTTTGGAGAGGTGATTTAAATGGTTCTTGCATCTACAAAATTGCCTGGAAGAATTGCTGTTCCCCACAGTCTCATGGTGGTTTGGGCTTAAATCATCTTTGCAGATGGAATGACTCAGCTGTCATATATCAGATTTGGAGAATCATTAACAGGTATGACTCTATCTGGGTGGATTGGATTTATCATTATGAGCTCAAACGGAGCTACTTTTGGACTAGAAAGATTCCTTCTAAGTGTTCATGGTGTTGGCGGAAAATTTTATCAATGAGAGCTGTTGCTTTACCTCATCTTAGATATAAAGTTGGTTGTCAATCGAATTTCTCTCTATGGCATGACCCCTGGTGCAATGGTACTCCTCTTTCCCAGCAGTTTGACTCCTCCCTTCGTGTTGCTTTGGAATCGGATGATCAGGATACTGTTAGTCTTATACAGGACAATGGCAGCTGGAATCTTGGTATTAGTAATTTCTATTTGGTCTGCGAGCTTAGACTGCTATGTCAAAATATAGTTCCAGTAGCTTCCGATAAGATTACCTGGGAAGATGGAGCAGCATTCCCGGTTAAGGTTTCTACTATCTATTCTACTCTTTGTCCTTCGTTACCATCTCCTCCTTGGCTTGATTTCGTGTGGAATAAATTTCGTGTGCCTCGCTATGCTTTTACAGCATGGCTTGCACTGCAGGAGCGTCTTCTTACCAAGGATCGTATGCGGAATTTTCTTTTTACTGTGGATCAGACTTGTGTGCTTTGCTCGACTGATTCTGAAACGCACCAACATCTTTTCTGTAATTGTTCCTACACCAGAATTGTTTTATCTGCATGTCCTGGAGATATACACTATGACTGGGATGAATTCAAACTTGGAAGGTTTCTGCCACCCCCGACTTCGAGAATTAAGCTGGATATTTCTCACTTATACATTGCTGCGGTCTTTTATGAAATTTGGAGGGAACGGAACTTCAGGATACATAACAGCAAGAGGAGGCTTCCTTCGGGGATTATTGCGTTGGTCAAGAATAATGTCCGCGAGAAGCTTTATTCATGCATGAGATTTCAGAGGATTGTCTCTAGGGATAACACTATAACCAGCCTATTATACTAGTTTAAAGTAATGAGAGGCTTTCTTATGTACTGATTGTTCTGATTGATTGATCTGATTGATCTTATTGTTGCCCTCTAAGGCTGAACAGTATGTTTTCTCTTGTTATGATGGGGTATGCCCCTGATCACCTGTAACTTTCTTGTTTCTTTATATACCATCTTATTTAGCAAAAAAAAAAAAAAATTTTATTCGGCTCAATTCGTAGCCGAATCGGTGCCTAAATGGCATGGACTCGGTTTTTCGATAAATCTCAAAGGGGTTAGTACACGGGAATTCGAGATCAATTGAGTCGGACCACCTCGTGGATATTTTTACTTATATTTTCCATATGGATTTAAAAGAGTTCATAGAATTTTATTCGGCTCAATTCGGAGCCGATTTAGTGCCGATATGGAATGGACTCGATTTTTCGATAAATATGAAATACACGAGATTTCGTGACCTATTCAGTCGAACCACACCGTGGATATTTTTATATATTTTTTCCCTATGGGTTTATAGGAGTTCATAAAACTTTATTTGGCCCGATTTTGAGTCGAATCGATGCCGATATGGTATCAACTCGGTTTATCGATAAATCTAAAATGGTTAGTACACGGGCATTAGAAACCCATTGAGTCGGACCACCTCGTGGTTATTTTTACATATATTTTCCCTATGGGTTTATAGGAATTCATAATACTTTATTCGGCTCAATTTTTAGCCGAATCGGTGCCTATATGGCATGGACTCTGTTTTTCGATAAATCTCAAAGGGGTTAGTACACGGGAATTCGAGATCAATTGAGTCGGACCACCTCGTGGATATTTTTACTTATATTTTCCCTATGGGTTTATAGGAGTTCATAGAATTTTATTCGGCTAAATTCGTAGCCGAATCGGTGCCTATATGGCATGGAGTCTGTTTTTCGATAAATCTCAAAGGGGTTAGTACACAGGAATTCGAGTTCAATTGAGTCAGACCACCTTGTGGATATTTTTACTTATATTTTGCCTATGGATTTAAAAGAGTTCATAGAATTTTATTCGGCTCGATTCGGAGCCGATTTGGTGCCGATATGGAATGGACTTGATTTTTCGATAAATATGAAATACACGAGATTTCGTGACCTATTCAGTCGAACCACACCGTGGATATTTTTATATATATTTTCCCTATGGTTTTATATAAGTTCATAAAACTTTATTTGGCCCGATTTTGAGTCGAATCGATGCCGATATGGCATCAACTCGGTTTATCGATAAATCTCAAAAGGGTTAGTACACGGGCATTAGAAACCCATTGAGTCGGACCACCTCGTGGTTATTTTTACATATATTTTCCCTATGGGTTTATAAGAATTCATAATATTTTATTCGGCTCAATTCGTAGCCGAATCGGTGCCTATATGGCATGAACTCTGTTTTTCGATAAATCTCAAAGGGGTTAGTACACGGGAATTCGAGATCAATTGAGTCGGACCACCTTTTGGATATTTTTACATATATTTTCCCTATGGGTTTATAGGAGTTCATAGAATTTTATTCGGCTCAATTCGTAGCCGAATCGGTGCCTATATGGCATGGAGTCGGTTTTTCGATAAATCTCAAAGGGGTTAGTACACGGGAATTCGAGTTCAATTGAGTCGGACCACCTTGTGGATATTTTTACTTATATTTTGCCTATGGATTTAAAAGAGTTCATAGAATTTTATTCGGCTCGATTCGGAGCCGATTTGGTGCCGATATGGAATGGACTTGATTTTTCGATAAATATGAAATACACGAGATTTCGTGACCTATACAGTCGAACCACACCGTGGATATTTTTATATATATATTTTCCCTATGGGTTTATAGGAGTTCATAAAACTTTATTTGGCCCGATTTTGAGTCGAATCGATGCCAATATGGCATCAACTCGGTTTATCGATAAATCTCAAAAGGGTTAGTACACGGGCATTAGAAACCCATTGAGTCAGACCACCTCGTGGTTATTTTTACATATATTTTCCCTATGGGTTTATAAGAATTCATAATATTTTATTCGGCTCAATTCGTAGCCGAATCGGTGCCTATATGGCATGAACTCTGTTTTTCGATAAATCTCAAAGGGGTTAGTACACGGGAATTCGAGATCAATTGAGTCGGACCACCTTTTGGATATTTTTACATATATTTTCCCAATGGGTTATTAGGAGTTCATAGAATTTTATTCGGCTCATTTCGTAGCCGAATCGGTGCCTATATGGCATGGACTCGATTTTTCGATAAATCTCAAAGGGGTTAGTACACGGGAATTCGAGATCAATTGAGTCGGACCACCTCGTGGATATTTTTACATATATTTTCCCTATGGGTTATTAGGAGTTCATAGAATTTTATTTGGCTAAATTCGTAGCCGAATCGGTGCCTATATGGCATGGACTATGTTTTTCGATAAATCTCAAAGGGGTTAGTACACGGGAATTCGAGATCAATCGAGTCGGACCTCCTCGTGGATATTTTTACTTATAGTTTCCATATGGATTTAAAAGAGTTCATAGAATTTTATTCGGCTTGATTCGGAGCTGATTTGGTGCCGATATGGAATGGACTCGATTTTTCGATAAATATGAAATACACGAGATTTCGTGACCTATTCAGTCGAACCACACCGTGGATATTTTTATATATATATTTTCCCTATGGGTTTATAGGAGTTCATAAAAGTTTATTTTGCCCAATTTTGAGTCGGATCGATGCCGATATGGCATCAACTCGATTTATCGATAAATCTCAAAAGGGTTAGTACACGGGCATTAGAAACCCATTGAGTCGGACCACCTCGTGGTTATTTTTACATATATTTTCCCAATGGGTTTATAGGAATTCATAAAATTTTATTCGGCTCAATTTTTAGCCGAATCGGTGCCTATATGGCATGGACTTTGTTTTTCGATAAATCTCAAAGGGGTTAGTACACGGGAATTCGAGATCAATTGAATCGAACCATCTCGTGGATATTTTTACTTATATTTTCCCTATGGGTTTATAGGAGTTCATAGAATTTTATTCAGCTCAATTCGTAGCCTAATCGGTGCCTATATGGCATGGAGTCGGTTTTTCGATAAATCTCAAAGGGGTTAGTACACGGGAATTCGAGTTCAATTGAGTCGGACCACCTCGTGGATATTTTTACTTATATTTTGCCTATGGATTTAAAATAGTTCATAGAATTTTATTCGGCTCGATTCGGAGCCGATTTGGTGCCGATATGGAATGGACTTGATTTTTCGATAAATATGAAATACACGAGATTTCGTGACCTATACAGTCGAACCACACCGTGGATATTTTTATATATATATATTTTCCCTATGGGTTTATAGGAGTTCATAAAACTTTATTTGGCCCGATTTTGAGTCGAATCGATGCCGATATGGCATCAACTCGGTTTATCGATAAATCTCAAAAGGGTTAGTACACGGGCATTAGAAACCCATTGAGTCGGACCACCTCGTGGTTATTTTTACATATATTTTCCCTATGGGTTTATAAGAATTCATAATATTTTATTCGGCTCAATTCGTAGCCGAATCGGTGCCTATATGGCATGAACTCTGTTTTTCGATAAATCTCAAAGGGGTTAGTACACGGGAATTCGAGATCAATTGAGTCGGACCACCTTTTGGATATTTTTACATATATTTTCCCTATGGGTTTATAGGAGTTCATAGAATTTTATTCGGCTCAATTCGTAGCCGAATCGGTGCCTATATGGCATGGAGTCGGTTTTTCGATAAATCTCAAAGGGGTTAGTACACGGGAATTCGAGTTCAATTGAGTCGGACCACCTTGTGGATATTTTTACTTATATTTTGCCTATGGATTTAAAAGAGTTCATAGAATTTTATTCGGCTCGATTCGGAGCCGATTTGGTGCCGATATGGAATGGACTTGATTTTTCGATAAATATGAAATACACGAGATTTCGTGACCTATACAGTCGAACCACACCGTGGATATTTTTATATATATATTTTCCCTATGGGTTTATAGGAGTTCATAAAACTTTATTTGGCCCGATTTTGAGTCGAATCGATGCCAATATGGCATCAACTCGGTTTATCGATAAATCTCAAAAGGGTTAGTACACGGGCATTAGAAACCCATTGAGTCGGACCACCTCGTGGTTATTTTTACATATATTTTCCCTATGGGTTTATAAGAATTCATAATATTTTATTCGGCTCAATTCGTAGCCGAATCGGTGCCTATATGGCATGAACTCTGTTTTTCGATAAATCTCAAAGGGGTTAGTACACGGGAATTCGAGATCAATTGAGTCGGACCACCTTTTGGATATTTTTACATATATTTTCCCAATGGGTTATTAGGAGTTCATAGAATTTTATTCGGCTCATTTCGTAGCCGAATCGGTGCCTATATGGCATGGACTCGATTTTTCGATAAATCTCAAAGGGGTTAGTACACGGGAATTCGAGATCAATTGAGTCGGACCACCTCGTGGATATTTTTACATATATTTTCCCTATGGGTTATTAGGAGTTCATAGAATTTTATTTGGCTAAATTCGTAGCCGAATCGGTGCCTATATGGCATGGACTATGTTTTTCGATAAATCTCAAAGGGGTTAGTACACGGGAATTCGAGATCAATCGAGTCGGACCTCCTCGTGGATATTTTTACTTATAGTTTCCATATGGATTTAAAAGAGTTCATAGAATTTTATTCGGCTTGATTCGGAGCCGATTTGGTGCCGATATGGAATGGACTCGATTTTTCGATAAATATGAAATACACGAGATTTCATGACCTATTCAGTCGAACCACACCGTGGATATTTTTATATATATATTTTCCCTATGGGTTTATAGGAGTTCATAAAAGTTTATTTGGCCCAATTTTGAGTCGGATCGATGCCGATATGGCATCAACTCGGTTTATCGATAAATCTCAAAAGGGTTAGTACACGGGCATTTGAAACCCATTGAGTCGGACCACCTCGTGGTTATTTTTACATATATTTTCCCTATGGGTTTATAGGAATTCATAAAATTTTATTCGGCTCAATTTTTAGCCGAATCGGTGCCTATATGGCATGGACTCTGTTTTTCGATAAATCTCAAAGTGGTTAGTACACGGGAATTCGAGATCAATTGAATCGAACCATCTCGTGGATATTTTTACTTATATTTTCCCTATGGGTTTATAGGAGTTCATAGAATTTTATTCAGCTCAATTCGTAGCCTAATCGGTGCCTATATGGCAAGGAGTCGGTTTTTCGATAAATCTCAAAGGGGTTAGTACACGGGAATTCGAGTTCAATTGAGTCGGACCACCTCGTGGATATTTTTACTTATATTTTGCCTATGGATTTAAAATAGTTCATAGAATTTTATTCGGCTCGATTCGGAGCCGATTTGGTGCCGATATGGAATGGACTTGATTTTTCGATAAATATGAAATACACGAGATTTAGTGACCTATTGAGTCGGACCACACCGTGGATATTTTTATATAGCATGGCCTAGCACATGCAGGCGCTCATTCCGTTCTTTCCAGATATAGAAAATAGCAATACTAAGGAATAGCTGAGCCAAAAGCTTTCTTATTCTGCTATGATTATTCCCCACCATGAAGCATCCATCGAGATAGCTTGGCCAGTGGTTCACAAGACCAAAGCCAATATCAGAAGTAATTTGCATCGAATATGGACACTCTCCAAATAGATGAGCTGCAGTTTCATCAGCATTAGAACAGAGAAGACACCTGCTATCAGTTTGAAGACCAAATAAGATCATTCTATCCTTGGTTAACAGCCTATTTTTGAAGGCCAACCACATTGTAAAAGCGCATTTAGGGATTGAGAGAGGGCTCCAAACCGCTGCAACCCAAGGGGGCTCCCTCTCAGGTGGACGGAGACAATGCCAAATGGAGGAAATCGAAACTTCTTTGAAACTGAGATGCTTCCAGCAAATACAATCGACTTCCTCTATTCTAACCTGATTCACCAAATGCCGCAGCTCAATAGCCCACATATGATTAGTGACAGGAAATTCCCAGTGGTTATCCTGAATGAAATCTCCAATTCTTGCCAGGCTGGTCGACTCCATTATAGAAATTATCTGCGAGTTAAATTTCTGCAAAAGGCTAAAATGATTAATCCAAGGATCGTGCCAAAACAAAAAATCAGACTGACCTCCTACTGAGTAGTTAACCATCTGTTTGACAAGAGGCCTCAGACTCAACATTTTTTTAAAGCACCAGGAAGCGTTAGAAGGGGGATTTATAGTCCAGATAGACTTGTTCTTGAGCCAAGCGCTGTGAACCCATTCAATCCATAATGAGGAGCTTCTCCTGGGGTGGAGAAGTCGCAAAAATTGGAATAAAAAAGCAGCCTTATTCCACTGGCAGAGATCACGCAACCCCAGCCCACCCTCGGCCTTTGGCTTACAACAATCCATCCAAGAAACTTTCACCATCTTTTTTGACGTAGAAGATCCCCCCCCCCCAAAGAAATCTACTAAAATAGGATTGAATTTTCTTTAGTACGTGCTTAGGCAGATAAAGATGGCTAGACCAATAAGCCTGAATACCAAACAATATGACTTTCAAAAGTTGAAGCCTACCAGCGTGGTTAAGACACTTACTTGCCTAGAAGTCAATATGATTACAAATCCTAATAATGAGGGGATTGCAATCTCTAACCGTGAGTTTTCCCGTGATGAGAGGGAGGCCCAGGTATTTCACCGGAAGAGTCCCTTGCTGGTATCCAGAAGTTTCCAACGCATAGCTCTTAACTGACTCAGGAACGTTGGCAAAGAACACAAGGCTCTTCTCAGAATTCATTGAAAGACCAGAAATGCTACCAAAACAGTTGACAGCCGACAAAAGGAGCTTTATGGATTCAACTTCCCCCTTACAAAAGAGAAGGACATCATCTGCAAACATGAGATTCGAAATCGAATTCTCCTTACACTTCCAATGATATCCAAACTCAGGGTTGGTCTCAACACGCTTAAGACAGGCAGAAAGAACCTCCATACATATGACAAATAGGTATGGGGACAAGGTTGCCTCGAGCCCTCTTTTCCAGTCGGTTGTGAAGAAGGATCCAGCGATAGTCTCCATATTATATTAGCTGCCTTCATGTATGCTTTGACTTCATTTTGACTTCTTTTTGTATCTCGGGGCAGTGTATCTGCTAGTGTTTTTAGGCTAGCTGAGGCTTTTCTGCCCTTCTGGGGTATGCCCCTTAGACTTTGTACATCCTTTTGTCTATAAAATTTCCTATTTAGCAAAAAAAAAGAAAAAATAAAAAAGGATATTTTTATATATATTTTCCCTATGGGTTTATAGGAGTTCATAAAATTTTAATTTTGAGTCGAATCGATGCCGATATGGCATCAACTCGGTTTATCGATAAATCTCAACAGGGTTAGTATAGGGGAATTCGAGACCCATTGAGTCAGACCACCTCGTGGTTATTTTTACATATATTTTCCCTATGGGTTTATAGGAATTCATAAAATTTTATTTGGCTCAATTCGTAGCCGAATCGGTGCCTATATGGCATGGACTCTGTTTTTCGATAAATCTCAAAGGGGTTAGTACACGGGAATTCGAGATCAATTGAGTCGGACCACCTCGTGGATATTTTTACTTATATTTCCCCTATGGGTTTATAGGAGTTCATAGAATTTTATTCGGATCAATTCGGAGCCGAATCGGTGCCTACATGGCATGGACTCGGTTTTTTGATAAATCTCAAAGGGGTTAGTACACGGGAATTCGAGTTGAATTGAGTCGGACCACCTCGTGGATATTTTTACTTATATTTTCCCTATGGATTTAAAAGAGTTCATAGAATTTTATTCGGCTCGATTAGGAGCCGATTTGGTGCCGATATGGATAGGACTCGATTTTTCGATAAATATGAAAGCGGTTAATACACGAGATTTCATGATCTATTGAGTCGGACCACCCCGTGAATATATATATATATATATATATATATATATATATATATATGAACTACTATAAACCCATAGGGAATTCGAGACCCATTGAGTCGGACCACCTCGTGGTTATTTTTACATATATTTTCCCTATGGGTTTATAGGAATTCATAAAATTTTATTCGGCTCAATTCGTAGCCGAATCGGTGCCTATATGGCATGAACTCTGTTTTTCGATAAATCTCAAAGGGGTTAGTACACGGGAATTCGGGATCAATTGAGTCGGACCACCTCGTGGATATTTTTACATATATTTTCCCTATGGACTCGATTTTTCGATAAATCTCAAAGGGGTTAGTACACGGGAATTCGAGATCAATTGAGTCGGACCACCTCGTGGATATTTTTACATATATTTTCCCTCTGGGTTATTAGGAGTTCATATAATTTTATTCGGCTCAATTCGTAGCCGAATCGGTGCCTATATGGCATGGACTCGGTTTTTCGATAAATCTCAAAGGGGTTAGTATACGGGAATTCGAGATCAATTGAGTCGGACCACCTCGTGGATATTTTTACTTATATTTTCCATATGGATTTAAAAGAGTTCATAGAATTTTATTCAGCTCGATTCGGAGCCGATTTGGTGCCGATATGGAATGGACTCGATTTTTCGATAAATATGAAATACACGAGATTTCGTGACCTATTCAGTCGAACCACACCGTGGATATTTTTATATATATTTTCCCTATGGGTTTATAGGAGTTCATAAAACTTTATTTGGCCCGATTTTGAGTCGAATCGATGCCGATATGGCATCAACTCGGTTTATCGATAAATCTCAAAAGGGTTAGTACACGGGCATTAGAAACCCATTGAGTCGGACCACCTCGTGGTTATATTTACATATATTTTCCCTATGGGTTTATAAGAATTCATAATATTTTATTCGGCTCAATTCGTAGCCGAATCGGTGCCTATATGGCATGAACTCTGTTTTTCGATAAATCTCAAAGGGGTTAGTACACGGGAATTCGAGATTAATTGAGTCGGACCACCTCGTGGATATTTTTACATATATTTTCCCTATGGGTTATTAGGCGTTCATAGAATTTTATTCGGCTCAATTCGTAGCCGAATCGGTGCCTAAATGGCATGGACTCGGTTTTTCGATAAATCTCAAAGGGGTTAGTACACGAGAATTCGAGATCAATTGAGTCGGACCACCTCGTGGATATTTTTACTTATATTTTCCATATGGATTTAAAAGAGTTCATACAATTTTATTCGGCTCGATTCGGAGCCGATATGGAATGAACTCGATTTTTCGATAAATATGAAATACACGAGATTTCGTGACCTATTCAGTCGAACCACACCTTGGATATTTTTATATATATTTTCCCTATGGGTTTATAGGAGTTCATAAAACTTTATTTGGCCCGATTTTGAGTCGAATCGATGCCGATATGGCATCAACTCGGTTTATCGATAAATCTCAAAAGGGTTAGTACACGGGCATTAGAAACCCATTGAGTCGGACCACCTCGTGGTTATTTTTAAATATATTTTCCCTATGGGTTTATAAGAATTCATAATATTTTATTCGGCTCAATTCGTAGCCGAATCGGTGCCTATATGGCATGAACTCTGTTTTTCGATAAATCTCAAAGGGGTTAGTACACGGGAATTCGAGATCATTTGAGTCGGACCACCTCGTGGATATTTTTACTTATATTTTGCCTATGGATTTAAAAGAGTTCATAGAATTTTATTCGGCTCAATTCGTAGCCGAATCGGTGCCTAAATGGCATGGACTCGGTTTTTCGATAAATCTCAAAGGGGTTAGTACACGGGAATTCGAGATCAATTGAGTCGGACCACCTCGTGGATATTTTTACTTATATTTTCCATATGGATTTAAAAGAGTTCATAGAATTTTATTCGGCTCGATTCGGAGCCGATATGGAATGGACTCGATTTTTCGATAAATATGAAATACACGAGATTTCGTGACCTATTCAGTCGAACCACACCGTGGATATTTTTATATATATTTTCCCGATGGGTTTATAGGAGTTCATAAAACTTTATTTGGCCCGATTTTGAGTCGAATCGATGCTGATATGGCATCAACTCGGTTTATCGATAAATCTCAAAAGGGTTAGTACACGGGCATTAGAAACCCATTGAGTCGGACCACCTCGTGGTTATTTTTACATATATTTTCCCTATGGGTTTATAAGAATTCATAATATTTTATTCGGCTCAATTCGTAGCCGAATCGGTGCCTATATGGCATGAACTCTGTTTTTCGATAAATCTCAAAGGGGTTAGTACACGGGAATTCGAGATCAATTGAGTCGGACCACCTCGTGGATATTTTTACATATATTTTCCATATGGATTTAAAAGAGTTCATACAATTTTATTCGGCTCGATTCGGAGCCGATATGGAATGGACTCGATTTTTCGATAAATATGAAATACACGAGATTTCGTGACCTATTCAGTCGAACCACACCTTGGATATTTTTATATATATTTTCCCTATGGGTTTATAGGAGTTCATAAAACTTTATTTGGCCCGATTTTGAGTCGAATCGATGCCGATATGGCATCAACTCGGTTTATCGATAAATCTCAAAAGGGTTAGTACACGGGCATTAGAAACCCATTGAGTCGGACCACCTCGTGGTTATTTTTAAATATATTTTCCCTATGGGTTTATAAGAATTCATAATATTTTATTCGGCTCAATTCGTAGCCGAATCGGTGCCTATATGGCATGAATTCTGTTTTTCGATAAATCTCAAAGGGGTTAGTACACGGGAATTCGAGATCAATTGAGTCGGACCACCTCGTGGATATTTTTACTTATATTTTGCCTATGGATTTAAAAGAGTTCATAGAATTTTATTCGGCTCAATTCGTAGCCGAATCGGTGCCTAAATGGCATGGACTCGGTTTTTCGATAAATCTCAAAGGGGTTAGTACACGGGAATTCGAGATCAATTGAGTCGGACCACCTCGTGGATATTTTTACTTATATTTTCCATATGGATTTAAAAGAGTTCATAGAATTTTATTCGGCTCGATTCGGAGCCGATATGGAATGGACTCGATTTTTCGATAAATATGAAATACACGAGATTTCGTGACCTATTCAGTCGAACCATACCGTGGATATTTTTATATATATTTTCCCGATGGGTTTATAGGAGTTCATAAAACTTTATTTGGCCCGATTTTGAGTCGAATCGATGCTGATATGGCATCAACTCGGTTTATCGATAAATCTCAAAAGGGTTAGTACACGGGCATTAGAAACCCATTGAGTCGGACCACCTCGTGGTTATTTTTACATATATTTTCCCTATGGGTTTATAAGAATTCATAATATTTTATTCGGCTCAATTCGTAGCCGAATCGGTGCCTATATGGCATGAACTCTGTTTTTCGATAAATCTCAAAGGGGTTAGTACACGGGAATTCGAGATCAATTGAGTCGGACCACCTCGTGGATATTTTTACTTATATTTTCCATATGGATTTAAAAGAGTTCATACAATTTAATTCGGCTCGATTCGGAGCCGATATGGAATGGACTCGATTTTTCGATAAATATGAAATACACGAGATTTCGTGACCTATTCAGTTGAACCACACCGTGGATATTTTTATATATATTTTCCCTATGGGTTTATAGGAGTTCATAAAACTTTATTTGGCCCGATTTTGAGTCGAATCGATGCCGATATGGCATCAACTCGGTTTATCGATAAATCTCAAAAGGGTTAGTACACAGGCATTAGAAACCCATTGAGTCGGACCACCTCGTGGTTATTTTTAAATATATTTTCCCTATGGGTTTATAAGAATTCATAATATTTTATTCGGCTCAATTCGTAGCCGAATCGGTGCCTATATGGCATGAATTCTGTTTTTCGATAAATCTCAAAGGGGTTAGTACAAGGGAATTCGAGATCAATTGAGTCGGACCACCTCGTGGATATTTTTACTTATATTTTGCCTATGGATTTAAAAGAGTTCATAGAATTTTATTCGGCTCAATTCGTAGCCGAATCGGTGCCTAAATGGCATGGACTCGGTTTTTCGATAAATCTCAAAGGGGTTAGTACACGGGAATTCGAGATCAATTGAGTCGGACCACCTCGTGGATATTTTTACTTATATTTTCCATATGGATTTAAAAGAGTTCATAGAATTTTATTCGGCTCGATTCGGAGCCGATATGGAATGGACTCGATTTTTCGATAAATATGAAATACACGAGATTTCGTGACCTATTCAGTCGAACCACACCGTGGATATTTTTATATATATTTTCCCGATGGGTTTATACGAGTTCATAAAACTTTATTTGGCCCGATTTTGAGTCGAATCGATGCTGATATGGCATCAACTCGGTTTATCGATAAATCTCAAAAGGGTTAGTACACGGGCATTAGAAACCCATTGAGTCGGACCACCTCGTGGTTATTTTTACATATATTTTCCCTATGGGTTTATAAGAATTCATAATATTTTATTCGGCTCAATTCGTAGCCGAATCGGTGCCTATATGGCATGAACTCTGTTTTTCGATAAATCTCAAAGGGGTTAGTACACGGGAATTCGAGATCAATTGAGTCGGACCACCTCGTGGATATTTTTACTTATATTTTCCATATGGATTTAAAAGAGTTCATACAATTTAATTCGGCTCGATTCGGAGCCGATATGGAATGGACTCGATTTTTCGATAAATATGAAATACACGAGATTTCGTGACCTATTCAGTTGAACCACACTGTGGATATTTTTATATATATTTTCCCTATGGGTTTATAGGAGTTCATAAAACTTTATTTGGCCCGATTTTGAGTCGAATCGATGCCGATATGGCATCAACTCGGTTTATCGATAAATCTCAAAAGGGTTAGTACACAGGCATTAGAAACCCATTGAGTCGGACCACCTCGTGGTTATTTTTACATATATTTTCCCTATGGGTTTATAAGAATTCATAATATTTTATTCGGCTCAATTCGTAGCCGAATCGGTGCCTATATGGCATGAACTCTGTTTTTCGATAAATCTCAAAGGGGTTAGTACACGGGAATTCGAGATCAATTGAGTCGGACCACCTCGTGGATATTTTTACTTATATTTTGCCTATGGATTTAAAAGAGTTCATAGAATTTTATTCGGCTCAATTCGTAGCCGAATCGTTGCCTAAATGGCATGGACTCGGTTTTTCGATAAATCTCAAAGGGGTTAGTACACGGGAATTTGAGATCAATTGAGTCGGACCACCTCGTGGATATTTTTACTTATATTTTCCATATGGATTTAAAAGAGTTCATAGAATTTTATTCGGCTCGATTCGGAGCCGATATGGAATGGACTCGATTTTTCGATAAATATGAAATACACGAGATTTCGTGACCTATTCAGTCGAACCACACCGTGGATATTTTTATATATATTTTCCCTATGGGTTTATAGGAGTTCATAAAACTTTATTTGGCCCGATTTTGAGTCGAATCGATGCTGATATGGCATCAACTCGGTTTATCGATAAATCTCAAAAGGGTTAGTACACGGGTATTAGAAACCCATTGAGTCGGACCACCTCGTGGTTATTTTTACATATATTTTCCCTATGGGTTTATAAGAATTCATAATATTTTATTCGGCTCAATTCGTAGCCGAATCGGTGCCTATATGGCATGAACTCTGTTTTTCGATAAATCTCAAAGGGGTTAGTACACGGGAATTCGAGATCAATTGAGTCGGACTACCTCGTGGATATTTTTACATATATTTTCATTGTGGGTTATTAGGAGTTCATAGAATTTTATTTGGCTCAATTCGGAGCCGAATCGGTGCCTATATGGCATGGACTCGTTTTTTCGATAAATCTCAAAGGGGGTTAGTACACGGGAATTCGAGATCAATTGTGTCGGACCACCTCGTGGATATTTTTACTTATAGTTTCCATATGGATTTAATAGAGTTCATAGAATTTTATTCGTCTCGATTCAGAGCCGATTTGGTGTCGATATGGAATGAACTCGATTTTTCGATAAATGTGATAGGGGTTAATACACGAGATTTCGTGACCTATTGAGTCGGACCACACCGTGGATATTTTTATATATATTTTCTCTATGGGTTTATAGGAGTTCATAAAATTTTATTTGGCTCAATTTTGAGTCGAATCGATGCCGATATCGCATCAACTCGGTTTATCGATAAATCTCAACAGGGTTAGTACAGGGGAATTCGAGACCCATTGAGTCGGACCACCTCGTGGTTATTTTTACATATATTTTTCCTATGGGTTTATAGGAATTCATAAAATTTTATTTGGCTCAATTCGTACCCGAATCGGTGCCTATATGGCATGGACTCTATTTTTCGATAAATCTCAAAGGGGTTAGTACACGGGAATTCGAGATCAATTGAGTCGGACCACCTCGTGGATATTTTTACTTATATTTTCCCTATGGGTTATTAGGAGTTCATAGAATTTTATTCGGCTCAATTCGTAGCCGAATAGGTGCCTATATGGCATGGACTCGGTTTTTCGATAAATCTCAAAGGGGTTAGTACACGGGAATTCGAGATCAATTGAGTCGGACCACCTCGTGGATATTTTTACTTATATTTTCCCTATGGGTTTATAGGAGTTCATAGAATTTTATTCGGCTCAATTCGTAGCCTAATCGGTGCCTATATGGCATGGAGTCGGTTTTTCGATAAATCTCAAAGGGGTTAGTACACGGCAATTCGAGTTCAATTGAGTCGGACCACCTCGCGGATATTTTTACTTATATTTTCCCTATGGATTTAAAAGAGTTCATAGAATTTTATTCGGCTTGATTCGGAGCCGATTTGGTGCCGATATGGAATGGACTCGATTTTTCGATAAATATGAAAGGGGTTAATACACGAGATTTCATGACCTATTGAGTCGGACCAACTCGTGAATATTTATATATTTTCCCTATGGGTTTATAGGAGTTCATAAAATTTTATTTGGCTCGATTTTGAGTCGAATCGATGCCAATATGGCATCAACTCGGTTTATCGATAAATCTCAACAAGGTTAGTACAGGGGAATTCGAGACCCATTGAGTCGGACCACCTCGTGGTTATTTTTACATATATTTTTCCTATGGGTTTATAGGAATTCATAATATTTTATTCGGCTCAATTCGTAGCCGAATCGGTGCCTATATGGCATGAACTCTGTTTTTCGATAAATCTCAAAGGGGTTAGTACACGGGAATTCGAGATCAATTGAGTCGGACCACCTCGTGGATATTTTTACTTATATTTTCCATATGGATTTAAAAGAGTTCATACAATTTAATTCGGCTCGATTCGGAGCCGATATGGAATGGACTCGATTTTTCGATAAATATGAAATACACGAGATTTCGTGACCTATTCAGTTGAACCACACTGTGGATATTTTTATATATATTTTCCCTATGGGTTTATAGGAGTTCATAAAACTTTATTTGGCCCGATTTTGAGTCGAATCGATGCCGATATGGCATCAACTCGGTTTATCGATAAATCTCAAAAGGGTTAGTACACAGGCATTAGAAACCCATTGAGTCGGACCACCTCGTGGTTATTTTTACATATATTTTCCCTATGGGTTTATAAGAATTCATAATATTTTATTCGGCTCAATTCGTAGCCGAATCGGTGCCTATATGGCATGAACTCTGTTTTTCGATAAATCTCAAAGGGGTTAGTACACGGGAATTCGAGATCAATTGAGTCGGACCACCTCGTGGATATTTTTACTTATATTTTGCCTATGGATTTAAAAGAGTTCATAGAATTTTATTCGGCTCAATTCGTAGCCGAATCGGTGCCTAAATGGCATGGACTCGGTTTTTCGATAAATCTCAAAGGGGTTAGTACACGGGAATTTGAGATCAATTGAGTCGGACCACCTCGTGGATATTTTTACTTATAGTTTCCATATGGATTTAAAAGAGTTCATAGAATTTTATTCGGCTCGATTCGGAGCCGATATGGAATGGACTCGATTTTTCGATAAATATGAAATACACGAGATTTCGTGACCTATTCAGTCGAACCACACCGTGGATATTTTTATATATATTTTCCCTATGGGTTTATAGGAGTTCATAAAACTTTATTTGGCCCGATTTTGAGTCGAATCGATGCTGATATGGCATCAACTCGGTTTATCGATAAATCTCAAAAGGGTTAGTACACGGGTATTAGAAACCCATTGAGTCGGACCACCTCGTGGTTATTTTTACATATATTTTCCCTATGGGTTTATAGAATTCATAATATTTTATTCGGCTCAATTCGTAGCCGAATCGGTGCCTATATGGCATGAACTCTGTTTTTCGATAAATCTCAAAGGGGTTAGTACACGGGAATTCGAGATCAATTGAGTCGACTACCTCGTGGATATTTTTACATATATTTTCATTGTGGGTTATTAGGAGTTCATAGAATTTTATTTGGCTCAATTCGGAGCCGAATCGGTGCCTATATGGCATGGACTCGTTTTTTCGATAAATCTCAAAGGGGTTAGTACACGGGAATTCGAGATCAATTGTGTCGGACCACCTCGTGGATATTTTTACTTATAGTTTCCATATGGATTTAATAGAGTTCATAGAATTTTATTCGTCTCGATTCAGAGCCGATTTGGTGTCGATATGGAATGAACTCGATTTTTCGATAAATGTGATAGGGGTTAATACACGAGATTTCGTGACCTATTGAGTCGGACCACACCGTGGATATTTTTATATATATTTTCTCTATGGGTTTATAGGAGTTCATAAAATTTTATTTGGCTCAATTTTGAGTCGAATCGATGCCGATATGGCATCAACTCGGTTTATCGATAAATCTCAACAGGGTTAGTACAGGGGAATTCGAGACCCATTGAGTCGGACCACCTCGTGGTTATTTTTACATATATTTTTCCTATGGGTTTATAGGAATTCATAAAATTTTATTTGGCTCAATTCGTAGCCGAATCGGTGCCTATATGGCATGGACTCTGTTTTTCGATAAATCTCAAAGGGGTTAGTACACGGGAATTCGAGATCAATTGAGTCGGACCACCTCGTGGATATTTTTACTTATATTTTCCCTATGGGTTATTAGGAGTTCATAGAATTTTATTCGGCTCAATTCGTAGCCGAATAGGTGCCTATATGGCATGGACTCGGTTTTTCGATAAATCTCAAAGGGGTTAGTACACGGGAATTCGAGATCAATTGAGTCGGACCACCTCGTGGATATTTTTACTTATATTTTCCCTATGGGTTTATAGGAGTTCATAGAATTTTATTCGGCTCAATTCGTAGCCTAATCGGTGCCTATATGGCATGGAGTCGGTTTTTCGATAAATCTCAAAGGGGTTAGTACACGGCAATTCGAGTTCAATTGAGTCGGACCACCTCGCGGATATTTTTACTTATATTTTCCCTATGGATTTAAAAGAGTTCATAGAATTTTATTCGGCTTGATTCGGAGCCGATTTGGTGCCGATATGGAATGGACTCGATTTTTCGATAAATATGAAAGGGGTTAATACACGAGATTTCATGACCTATTGAGTCGGACCAACTCGTGAATATTTATATATTTTCCCTATGGGTTTATAGGAGTTCATAAAATTTTATTTGGCTCGATTTTGAGTCGAATCGATGCCAATATGGCATCAACTCGGTTTATCGATAAATCTCAACAAGGTTAGTACAGGGGAATTCGAGACCCATTGAGTCGGACCACCTCGTGGTTATTTTTACATATATTTTTCCTATGGGTTTATAGGAATTCATAAAATTTTATTTGGCTAAATTCGCAGCCGAATCGGTGCCTATATGGCATGTACTCTGTTTTTCAATAAATCTCAAAGGGGTTAGTACACGGGAATTCGAGATCAATTGAGTCGGATATTTTTACTTATATTTTTCCTATGGGTTATTAGGAGTTCATAGAATTTTATTCGGCTCAATTCGTAGCCAAATCGGTGCCTATATGGCATGGACTCGATTTTTCGATAAATCTCAAAGGGGTTAGTACACGGGAATTCGAGATCAATTGAGTCGGACCACCTCGTGGATATTTTTACATATATTTTCCCTGTGTGTTATTAGGAGTTCATAGAATTTTATTTGGCTCAATTCGTAGCCGAATCGGTGCCTATATGGCATGGACTCGGTTTTTCGATAAATCTCAAAGGGGTTAGTACACGGGAATTCGAGATCAATTGAGTCGGACCACCTCGTGGATATTTTTACTTATATTTTCCCTGTGGGTTATTAGGAGTTCATAGAATTTTATTTGGCTCAATTCGTAGCCGAATCGGTGCCTATATGGCATGGACTCGTTTTTTCGATAAATCTCAAAGGGGTTAGTACACGGGAATTCGAGATCAATTGTGTCGGACCACCTCGTGGATATTTTTACTTATAGTTTCCATATGGATTTAAAAGAGTTCATAGAATTTTATTCGGCTCGATTCGGAGCCGATTTGGTGCCGATATGGAATGGACTCGATTTTTCGATAAATATAAAATACACGAGATTTCGTGACCTATTGAGTCGGACCACACCGTGGATATTTTTATATATATTTTCCCTATGGGTTTATAGGAGTTCATAAATTTTATTTGGCTCAATTTTGAGTCGAATCGATGCCGATATGGCATCAACTGGGTTTATCGATAAATCTCAACAGGGTTAGTACAGGGGAATTCGAGACCCATTGAGTCGGACCACCTCGTGGTTATTTTTACATATATTTTTCCTATTGGTTTATAGGAATTCATAAAATTTTATTTGGCTCAATTCGTAGCCGAATCGGTGCCTATTTGGCATGGACTCGTTTTTTCGATAAATCTCAAAGGGGTTAGTACACGGGAATTCGAGATCAATTGTGTCGGACCATCTCGTGGATATTTTTACTTATAGTTTCCATATGGATTTAAAAGAGTTCATAGAATTTTATTCGGCTCGATTCGGAGCCGATTTGGTGCCGATATGGAATGGACTCGATTTTTCGATAAATATGAAATACACGAGATTTCGTGACCTATTGAGTCGGACCACACCGTGGATATTTTTATATATATTTTCCCTATGGGTTTATAGGAGTTCATAAATTTTATTTGGCTCAATTTTGAGTCGAATCGATGCCGATATGGCATCAACTGGGTTTATCGATAAATCTCAACAGGGTTAGTACAGGGGAATTCGAGACCAATTGAGTCGGACCACCTCGTGGTTATTTTTACATATATTTTTCCTATGGGTTTATAGGAATTCATAAAATTTTATTTGGCTCAATTCGTAGCCGAATCGGTGCCTATATGGCATGGACTCGTTTTTTCGATAAATCTCAAAGGGGTTAGTACACGGGAATTCGAGATCAATTGTGTCGGACCACCTCGTGGATATTTTTACTTATAGTTTCCATATGGATTTAAAAGAGTTCATAGAATTTTATTCGGCTCGATTCGGAGCCGATTTGGTGCCGATATGGAATGGACTCGATTTTTCGATAAATATGAAATACACGAGATTTCGTGACCTATTGAGTCGGACCACACCGTGGATATTTTTATATATATTTTCCCGATGGGTTTATAGGAGTTCATAAATTTTATTTGGCTCAATTTTGAGTCGAATCGATGCCGATATGGCATCAACTGGGTTTATCGATAAATCTCAACAGGGTTAGTACAGGGGAATTCGAGACCCATTGAGTCGGACCACCTCGTGCTTATTTTTACATATATTTTTCCTATGGGTTTATAGGAATTCATAAAATTTTATTTGGCTCAATTCGTAGCCGAATCGGTGCCTATATGGCATGGACTCTGTTTTTCGATAAATCTCAAAGGGGTTAGTACACGGGAATTCGAGATCAATTGAGTCGGACCACCTTGTGGATATTTTTACTTATATTTCCCCTATGGGTTTATAGGAGTTCATAGAATTTTATTCGGCTCAATTCGGAGCCGAATCGGTGCCTACATGGCATGGACTCGGTTTTTCGATAAATCTCAAAGGGGTTAGTACACGGGAATTCGAGTTCAATTGAGTCGGACCAACTCGTGGATATTTTTACTTATATTTTCCCTATGGATTTAAAAGAGTTCATAAAATTTTATTCGGCTCGATTCGGAGCCGATATGGATAGGACTCGATTTTTCGATAAATATGAAGGGGGTTAATACACGAGATTTCATGACCTATTGAGTCGGACCACCCCGTGAATATTTATATATATATATATAGCTATATATATATATATATTCCCTATGGGTTTATAGGAGTTCATAAAATTTTATTTGGCTCGATTTTGAGTCGAATCGATGCCGATATGGCATCAACTCGGTTTATCGATAAATCTCAAAAGGGTTAGTACACGGGAGTTCGAGACCCATTGAGTCGGACCACCTCGTGGTTATTTTTACATATATTTTCCCTATGGGTTTATAGGAATTCATAAAATTTTATTCGGCTCAATTCGTAGCCGAATCGGTGCCTATATGGCATGAACTCTGTTTTTCGATAAACCTCAAAGGGGTTTGTACACGGGAATTCGAGATCAATTGAGTCGGACCACCTTGTGGATATTTTTACATATATTTTCCCTATGGACTCGATTTTTCGATAAATCTCAAAGGGGTTAGTACACGGGAATTCGAGATCAATTGAGTCGGACCACCTCGTGGATATTTTTACATATATTTTCCCTGTGGGTTATTAGGAGTTCATAGAATTTTATTCGGCTCAATTCGTAGCCGAATCGGTGCCTATATGGCATGGACTCAGTTTTTCGATAAATCTCAAAGGGGTTAGTACACGGGAATTCGAGATCAATTGAGTCGGACCACCTCGTGGATATTTTTACTTATATTTTCCTTATGAATTTAAAAGAGTTCATAGAATTTTATTCGGCTCGATTCGGAGCCGATTTGGTGCCGATATGGAATGGACTCGATTTTTCGATAAATGTGAAATACACGAGATTTCGTGACCTATTCAGTCGAACCACACCGTGGATATTTTTATATATTTTTTCCCTATGGGTTTATAGGAGTTCATGAAACTTTATTTGGCCCGATTTTGAGTCGAATCGATGCCGATATGGCATCAACTCGGTTTATCGATAAATCTAAAATGTTTAGTACACGGGCATTAGAAACCCATTGAGTCGGACCACCTCGTGGTTATTTTTACATATATTTTCCCTATGGGTTTATAGGAATTCATAAAATTTTATTCGGCTCAATTTATAGCCGAATCGGTGCCTATATGGCATGGACTCTGTTTTTCGATAAATCTCAAAGGGGTTAGTACACGGGAATTCGAGATCAATTGAGTCGAACCATCTCGTGGATATTTTTACTTATATTTTCCCTATGGGTTTATAGGAGTTCATAGAATTTTATTCGGCTCAATTCGTAGTCTAATCGGTGCCTATATGGCATGGTGTCGGTTTTTCGATAAATCTCAAAGGGGTTAGTACACGGGAATTCGAGTTCAATTGAGTCGGACCACCTTGTGGATATTTTTACTTATATTTTGCCTATGGATTTAAAAGAGTTCATACAATTTTATTCGGCTCGATTCGGAGCCGATTTGGTGCCGATATGGAATGGACTTGATTTTTCGATAAATATGAAATACACGAGATTTCGTGACCTATTCAGTCGAACCACACCGTGGATATTTTTATATATATTTTCCCTATGGGTTTATAGGAGTTCATAAAACTTTATTTGGCCCGATTTTGAGTCGAATCGATGCCGATATGGCATCAACTCGGTTTATCGATAAATCTCAAAAGGGTTAGTACACGGGCATTAGAAACCCATTGAGTCGGACCACCTCGTGGTTATTTTTACATATATTTTCCCTATGGGTTTATAAGAATTCATAATATTTTATTCGGCTCAATTCGTAGCCGAATCGGTGCCTATATGGCATGAACTCTGTTTTTCGATAAATCTCAAAGGGGTTAGTACACGGGAATTCGAGATCAATTGAGTCGGACCACCTCGTGGATATTTTTACATATATTTTCCCAATGGGTTATTAGGAGTTCATAGAATTTTATTCGGCTCAATTCGTAGCCGAATCGGTGCCTATATGGCATGGACTCGATTTTTCGATAAATCTCAAAGGGGTTAGTACACGGGAATTCGAGATCAATTGAGTCGGACCACCTCATGGATATTTTTACATATATTTTCCCTGTGGGTTATTAGGAGTTCATAGAATTTTATTTGGCTAAATTCGTAGCCGAATCGGTGCCTATATGGCATGGACTCGGTTTTTCGATAAATCTCAAAGGGGTTGGTACACAGGAATTCGAGATCAATTGAGTCGGACCACCTCGTGGATATTTTTACTTATAGTTTCCATATGGATTTAAAAGAGTTCATAGAATTTTATTCGGCTCGATTCGGAGCCGATTTGGTACCGATATGGAATGGACTCGATTTTTCGATAAATATGAAATACACGAGATTTCGTGACCTATTCAGTCGAACCACACCGTGGATATTTTTATATATATTTTCCCTATGGGTTTATAGGAGTTCATAAAACTTTATTTGGCCCAATTTTGAGTCGAATCGATGCCGATATGGCATCAACTCGGTTTATCGATAAATCTCAAAAGGGTTAGTACACGGGCATTAGAAACCCATTGAGTCGGACCATCTCGTGGTTATTTTTACATATATTTTCCCTATGGGTTTATAGGAATTCATAAAATTTTATTCGGCTCAATTTTTAGCCGAATCGGTGCCTATTTGGCATGGACTCTGTTTTTCGATAAATCTCAAAGGGGTTAGTACACGGGAATTCGAGATCAATTGAATCGAACCATCTCGTGGATATTTTTACTTATATTTTCCCTATGGGTTTATAGGATTTCATAGAATTTTATTCGGCTCAATTCGTAGCCTAATCGGTGCCTATATGGCATGGAGTCGGTTTTTCGATAAATCTCAAAGGGGTTAGTACACGGGAATTCGAGTTCAATTGAGTCAGACCACCTCGTGGATATTTTTACTTATATTTGGCCTATGGATTTAAAATAGTTCATAGAATTTTATTCGTCTCGATTCAGAGCCGATTTGGTGTCGATATGGAATGAACTCGATTTTTCGATAAATGTGAAAGGGGTTAATACACGAGATTTCGTGACCTATTGAGTCGGACCACACCGTGGATATTTTTATATAACATGGCCTAGCACATGCAGGCGCTCATTCCGTTCTTTCCAGATATAGAAAATAGCAGTACTAAGGAATAGCTGAGCCAAAAGCTTTCTTATTCTGCTATGATTATTCCCCACCATGAAGCATCCATCGAGATAGCTTGGCCAGTGGTTCACAAGACCAAAGCCAATATCAGAAGTAATTCGCATCGAATATGGACACTCTCCAAATAGATGAGCTGCAGTTTCATCAGCATTAGAACAGAGAAGACACCTGCTATCAGTTTGAAGACCAAATAAGATCATTCTATCCTTGGTTAACAGCCTATTTTTGAAGGCCAACCACATTGTAAAAGCGCATTTAGGGATTGAGAGAGGGCTCCAAACCGCTGCAACCCAAGGGGGCTCCCTCTCAGGTGGACGGAGACAATGCCAAATGGAGGAAATCGAAACTTCTTGGAAACTGAGATGCTTCCAGCAAATAGCATCGGCTTCCTCTATTCTAACCTGATTCACCAAATGCCGCAGCTCAATAGCCCACATATGATTAGTGACAGGAAATTCCCAGTGGTTATCCTGAATGAAATCTCAAATTCTTGCCAGGCTGGTCGACTCTATTATAGAAACTATCTGCGAGTTAAATTTCTGCAAAAGGCTAAAATGATTAATCCAAGGATCGTGCCAAAACAAAAAATTAGACTGACCTCCTACTGAGTAGTTAACCATCTGTTTGACAAGAGGCCTCAGACTCAACATTTTTTTAAAGCACCAGGAAGCGTTAGAAGGGGGATTTATAGTCCAGATAGACTTGTTCTTGAGCCAAGCGCTGTGAACCCATTCAATCCATAATGAGGAGCTTCTCCTGGGGTGGAGAAGTCGCCAAAATTGGAATAAAAAAGCAGCCTTATTCCACTGGCAGAGATCACGCAACCCCAGCCCACCCTCGGCCTTTGGCTTACAACAATCCATCCAAGAAACTTTCACCATCTTTTTTGACGTAGAAGATCCCCCCCCCCCCCAAAGAAATCTACCAAAATAGGATTGAATTTTCTTCAGTACGTGCTTAGGCAGATAAAGATGGCTAGACCAATAAGCCTGAATACCAAACAATATGACTTTCAAAAGTTGAAGCCTACCAGCGTGGTTAAGACACTTACTTGCCCAGAAGTCAATATGATTACAAATCCTAATAATGAGGGGATTGCAATCTCTAACCGTGAGTTTTCCCGTGATGAGAGGGAGGCCCAGGTATTTCACCGGAAGAGTCCCTTGCTGGTATCCAGAAGTTTCCAACGCATAGCTCTTAACTGACTCAGGAACGTTGGCAAAGAACACAAGGCTCTTCTCAGAATTCATTGAAAGACCAGAAATGCTACCAAAACAGTTGACAGCCGACAAAAGGAGCTTTATGGATTCAACTTCCCCCTTACAAAAGAGAAGGACATCATCTGCAAACATGAGATTCGAAATCGAATTCTCCTTACACTTCCAATGATATCCAAACTCAGGGTTGGTCTCAACACGCTTAAGACAGGCAGAAAGAACCTCCATACATATGACAAATAGGTATGGGGACAAGGTTGCCTCGAGCCCTCTTTTCCAGTCGGCTGTGAAGAAGGATCCAGCGATAGTCTCCATATTATATTAGCTGCCTTCATGTATGCTTTGACTTCATTTTGACTTCTTTTTGTAGCTCGGGGCAGTGTATCTGCTAGTGTTTTTAGGCTAGCTGAGGCTTTTCTGCTCTTCTGGGGTATGCCCCTTAGACTTTGTACATCCTTTTGTCTATAGAATTTCCTATTTAGCAAAAAAAAAAAGAAAAAAGAAAAAAAAATATATTTTTATATATATTTTCCCTATGGGTTTATAGGAGTTCATAAAATTTTATTTGGCTCAATTTTGAGTCGAATCGATGCCGATATGGCATCAACTCGGTTTATCGATAAATCTCAACAGGGTTAGTATAGGGGAATTCGAGACCCATTGAGTCAGACCACCTCGTGGTTATTTTTACATATATTTTCCCTATGGGTTTATAGGAATTCATAAAATTTTATTTGGCTCAATTCGTAGCCGAATCGGTGCCTATATAGCATGGACTCTGTTTTTCGATAAATCTCAAAAGGGTTAGTACACGCGAATTCGGGATCAATTGAGTCGGACCACCTCGTGGATATTTTTACATATATTTTCCCTATGGACTCGATTTTTCGATAAATCTCAAAGGGGTTAGTACACGGGAATTCGAGATCAATTGAGTCGGACCACCTCGTGGATATTTTTACATATATTTTCCCTGTGGGTTATTAGGAGTTCATAGAATTTTATTCGGCTCAATTCGTAGCCGAATCGGTGCCTATATGGCATGGACTCGGTTTTTCGATAAATCTCAAAGGGGTTAGTACACGGGAATTCGAGATCAATTGAGTCGGACCACCTCGTGGATATTTTTACTTATATTTTCCTTATGGATTTAAAGAAGTTCATAGAATTTTATTCGGCTCGATTCGGAGCCGATATGGAATGGACTCGATTTTTCGATAAATATGAAATACACGAGATTTCGTGACCTATTCAGTCGAACCACACTGTGGATATTTTTATATATATTTTCCCTATGGGTTTATAGGAATTCATAAAACTTTATTTGGCCCGATTTTGAGTGGAATCGATGCCGATATGGCATCAACTCGGTTTATCGATAAATCTAAAATGGTTAGTACACGGGCATTAGAAACCCATTGAGTCGGACCACCTCGTGGTTATTTTTACATATATTTTCCCTATGGGTTTATAGGAATTCATAAAATTTTATTCGGCTCAATTTTTAGCCGAATCGGTGCCTATATGGCATGGACTCTGTTTTTCGATAAATCTCAAAGGGGTTAGTACACGGGAATTCGAGATCAATTGAGTCGAACCATCTCGTGGATATTTTTACTTATATTTTTCCTATGGGTTTATAGGAGTTCATAGAATTTTATTCGGCTAAATTCGTAGCCTAATCGGTGCCTATATGGCATGGAGTCGGTTTTTTGATAAATCTCAAAGGGGTTAGTACACGGGAATTCGAGTTCAATTGAGTCGGACCACCTTGTGGATATTTTTACTTATATTTTGCCTATGGATTTAAAAGAGTTCGTAGAATTTTATTCGTCTCGATTCAGAGCCGATTTGGTGTCGATATGGAATGAACTCGATTTTTCGATAAATATGAAAGGGGTTAATACACAAGATTTCGTGACCTATTGAGTCGGACCACACCGTGGATATTTTTATATATATTTTCCCTATGGGTTTATAGGAGTTCATAAAATTTTATTTGGCTCAATTTTGAGTCGAATCGATGCCGATATGGCATCAACTCGGTTTATCGATAAATCTCAAAAGGGTTAGTACAGGGGAATTCGAGACCCATTGAGTCGGACCACCTCGTGGTTATTTTTAAATATATTTTCCCTATGGGTTTATAGGAATTCATAAAATTTTATTTGGCTCAATTCGTAGCCGAATCGGTGCCTATATGGCATGGACTCTGTTTTTCGATAAATCTCAAAGGGGTTAGTACACGGAATTCGAGATCAATTGAGTCGGACCACCTCGTGGATATTTTTACTTATATTTTCCTATGGGTTTATAGGAGTTCATAGAATTTTATTCAGCTCAATTCGTAGCAGAATCGGTGCCTACATGGCTTGGACTCGGTTTTTCGATAAATCTCAAACGGATTAGTACACGGGAATTCGAGTTTAATTGAGTCGGACCACCTCGTGGATATTTTTACTTATATTTTCCCTATGGATTTAAAAGAGTTCATAGAATTTTATTCGGCTCGATTCGGAGCCGATTTGGTGCCGATATGGAATGGACTTGATTTTTCGATAAATATGAAAGGGGTTAATACACGAGATTTCATGACCTATTGAGTCGGACCACCACGTGAATATTTATATATATATATTTTCCCTATGGGTTTATAGGAGTTCATAAAATTTTATTTGGCTCGATTTTGAGTCGAATCGATGCCGATATGGCATCAACTCGGTTTATCGATAAATCTCAAAAGGGTTAGTACACGGAAATTCGAGACCCATTGAGTCGGACACCCACGTGGTTATTTTTACATATATTTTCCCTATGGGTTTATAGGAATTCATAAAATTTTATTCGGCTCAATTCGAAGCCGAATCGATGCCTATATGGCATGAACTCTGTTTTTCGATAAATCTCAAAGGGGTTAGTACACGGGAATTCGAGATCAATTGAGTCGAACCATCTCGTGGAAATTTTTACTTATATTTTCCTTATGGGTTTATAGGAGTTCATATTATTTTATTCGACTCAATTCGTAACCTAATCGGTGCCTATATTGCATGGACTCGGTTTTTCGATAAATCTCAAAGGGGTTAGTACACGGGAATTCGAGATCAATTGAGTCGGACCACCTCGTGGATATTTTTACTTATATTTTCCTTATGGATTTAAAAGAGTTCATAGAATTTTATTCGGCTCGATTCGGAGCCGATATGGAATGGACTCGATTTTTTGATAAATATGAAATACACGAGATTTCGTGACCTATTCAGTCGAACCACACTGTGGATTTTTTATATATATTTTCCCTATGGGTTTATAGGAGTTCATAAAACTTTATTTGGCCCGATTTTGAGTCGAATCGATGCCGATATGGCATCAACTCGGTTTATCGATAAATCTAAAATGGTTAGTACACGGGCATTAGAAACCCATTGAGTCGGACCACCTCGTGGTTATTTTTACATATATTTTCCCTATGGGTTATTAGGAATTCATAAAATTTTATTCGGCTCAATTTTTAGCCGAATCGGTGCCTATACGGCATGGACTCTGTTTTTCGATAAATCTCAAAGGGGTTAGTACACGGGAATTCGAGATCAATTGAGTCGAACCATCTCGTGGATATTTTTACTTATATTTTTCCTATGGGTTTATAGGAGTTCAAAGAATTTTATTCGGCTAAATTCGTAGCCTAATCGGTGCCTATATGGCATGGAGTCGGTTTTTCGATAAATCTCAAAGGGGTTAGTACACGGGAATTCGAGTTCAATTGAGTCGGACCACCTTGTGGAAATTTTTACTTATATTTTGCCTATGGATTTAAAAGAGTTCATAGAATTTTATTCGTCTCGATTCAGAGCCGATTTGGTGTTGATATGGAATGAACTCGATTTTTCGATAAATATGAAAGGGGTTAATACACGAGATTTCATGACCTATTGAGTCGGACCACCCCGTGAATATTTTTATATATATATTTTCCCTATGGAATTATAGGAGTTCATAAAATTTTATTTGACTCGATTTTGAGTCGAATCGATGCCGATATGGCATCAACTCGGTTTATCGATAAATCTCAAAAGGGTTAGTACACGGGAATTCGAGACCCATTGAGTCGGACCACCACGTGGTTATTTTTACATATATTTTCCCTATGGGTTTATAGGAATTCATAAAATTTTATTCGGCTCAATTCGTAGTCGAATCGATGCCTATATGGCATGAACTCTGTTTTTCGATAAATCTCAAAGGGGTTAGTACACGGGAATTCGAGATCAATTGAGTCAAACCATCTCGTGGATATTTTTACTTATATTTTCCCTATGGGTTTATAGGAGTTCATAGAATTTTATTCGACTCAATTCGTAGCCTAATCGGTGCCTATATGGCATGGACTCGGTTTTTCGATAAATCTCAAAGGGGTTAGTACACGGGAATTCGAGATCAATTGAGTCGGACCACCTCGTGGATATTTTTACATATATTTTCCTTATGGATTTAAAAGAGTTCATAAATTTTATTCGGCTCGATTCGGAGCCGATATGGAATGGACTCTATTTTTCGATAAATATGAAATACACGAGATTTCGTGACCTATTCAGTCGAACCACACTGTGGATATTTTTATATATATTTTCCCTATGGGTTTATAGGAGTTCATAAAACTTTATTTGGCCCGATTTTGAGTCGAATCGATGCCGATATGGCATCAACTCGGTTTATCGATAAATTTAAAATGGTTAGTACACGGGCATTAGAAACCCATTGAGTCGGACCACCTCGTGGTTATTTTTACATATATTTTCCCTATGGGTTTATAGGAATTCATAAAAAAAATTTCAGCTCAATTTTTAGCCGAATCGGTGCCTATATGGCATGGACTCTGTTTTTCGATAAATCTCAAAGGGGTTAGTACACGGGAATTCAAGATCAATTGAGTCGAACCATCTCGTGGATATTTTTACTTATATTTTTCCTATGGGTTTTATAGGAGTTCATAGAATTTTATTCGGCTAAATTCGTAGCCTAATCGGTGCCTATATGGCATGGAGTCGGTTTTTCGATAAATCTCAAAGGGATTAGTACACGGGAATTCGAGTTTAATTGAGTCGGACCACCTCGTGGATATTTTTACTTATATTTTCCCTATGGATTTAAAAGAGTTCATAGAATTCGGCTCGATTCGGAGCCGATTTGGTGCCGATATGGAATGGACTTGATTTTTCGATAAATATGAAAGGGGTTAATACACGAGATTTCATGACCTATTGAGTCGGACCACCCCGTGAATATTTTTATATATATATTTTCCCTATGGGTTTATAGGAGTTCATAACATTTTATTTGGCTCGATTTTGAGTCGAATCGATGCCGATATGGCATCAAATCGGTTTATCGATAAATCTCAAAAGGGTTAGTACACGGGAATTCGAGACCCATTGAGTCGGACCACCACGTGGTTATTTTTACATATATTTTCCCTATGGGTTTATAGGAATTCATAAAATTTTATTCGGCTCAATTCGTAGCCGAATCGATGCCTATATGGCATGAACTCTGTTTTTCGATAAATCTCAAAGGGGTTAGTACACGGGAATTCGAGATCAATTGAGTCGGACCACCTCGTGGATATTTTTACATATATTTTCCCTATGGGTTTATAGGAGTTCATAAGATTTTATTTGGCTCGATTTTGAGTCGAATCGATGCCGATACGGCATCAACTCGGTTTATCGATAAATCTCAAAAGGGTTAGTGCACAGGAATTCGAGACCCATTGAGTCGGACCACCTCGTGGTTATTTTTATGTATATTTTCCCTATGGGTTTATAGGAATTCATAAAATTTTATTCGGCTCAATTAATAGCCGAATCGGTGCCTATATGGCATGGACTCGGTTTTTCGATAAATCTCAAAGGGGTTAGTACACGGGAATTCGAGTTCAATTGAGTCGGACCACCTCGTGGATATTTTTACTTATATTTTACCTATGGATTTAAAAGAGTTCATAGAATTTTATTCGGCTCGATTCGGAGCCGATTGGGTGTCGATATGGAATGGACTCGATTTTTCGATAAATATGAAAGGGGTTAATACACGAGATTTCGTGACCTACTGAGTCGGACCACCCCGTGAATATTTTTATATATATATTTTCCCTATGGGTTTATAGGATTTCATAAAATTTTATTTGGCTCGATTTGGAGTCAAATCGATGCCGATATGGCATCAACTCGGTTTATCGATAAATCTCAAAAGGGTTAGTACAAGGGAATTCGAGACCCATTGAGTCGGACCACCTCGTGGTTATTTTTACATAGATTTTCCCTATGGGTTTATAGGAATTCATAAAATTTTATTCGGCACAATTCGTAGCCGAATCGGTGCCTATATGGCATGAACTCTGTTTTCGATAAATCTCAAAGGGGTTAGTACACGGGAATTCGAGATCAATTGAGTCAGACCACCTCGTGGATATTTTTACATATATTTTCCCTATGGGTTATTAGGAGTTCATAGAATTTTATTCGGCTCAATTCGTAGCCGAATCGGTGCCTATATGGCCTTGACTCGATTTTTCGATTAATCTCAAAGGGGTTAGTACAGGGGAATTCGAGATCAATTGAGTCGGACCACCTCGTGGATATTTTTAAATATATTTTCCCTGTGGGTTATTAGCAGTTCATAGAATTTTATTCGGCTCAATTCGTAGCCGAATCGGTGCCTAAATGGCATGGACTTGGTTTTTCGATAAATCTCAAAGGGGTTAGTACACGGGAATTCGAGATCAATTGAGTCGGACCACCTCGTGGATATTTTTACTTATATTTTCCATATTGATTTAAAAGAATTCATAGAATTTTATTCGGCTCGATTCGGAGCCGATTTGGTGCCGATATGGAATGGACTCGGTTTTTCGATAAATCTCAAAGGGATTAGTACACGGGAATTCGAGTTTAATTGAGTCGGACCACCTCGTGGATATTTTTACTTATATTTTCCCTATGGATTTAAAAGAGTTCATAGAATTCGGCTCGATTCGGAGCCGATTTGGTGCCGATATGGAATGGACTTGATTTTTCGATAAATATGAAAGGGGTTAATACACGAGATTTCATGACCTATTGAGTCGGACCACCCCGTGAATATTTTTATATATATATTTTCCCTATGGGTTTATAGGAGTTCATAAAATTTTATTTGGCTCGATTTTGAGTCGAATCGATGCCGATATGGCATCAAATCGGTTTATCGATAAATCTCAAAAGGGTTAGTACACGGGAATTCGAGACCCATTGAGTCGGACCACCACGTGGTTATTTTTACATATATTTTCCCTATGGGTTTATAGGAATTCATAAAATTTTATTCGGCTCAATTCGTAGCCGAATCGATGCCTATATGGCATGAACTCTGTTTTTCGATAAATCTCAAAGGGGTTAGTACACGGGAATTCGAGATCAATTGAGTCGGACCACCTCGTGGATATTTTTACATATATTTTCCCTATGGGTTTATAGGAGTTCATAAGATTTTATTTGGCTCGATTTTGAGTCGAATCGATACCGATACGGCATCAACTCGGTTTATCGATAAATCTCAAAAGGGTTAGTGCACAGGAATTCGAGACCCATTGAGTCGGACCACCTCGTGGTTATTTTTATGTATATTTTCCCTATGGGTTTATAGGAATTCATAAAATTTTATTCGGCTCAATTAATAGCCGAATCGGTGCCTATATGGCATGGACTCGGTTTTTCGATAAATCTCAAAGGGGTTAGTACACGGGAATTCGAGTTCAATTGAGTCGGACCACCTCGTGGATATTTTTACTTATATTTTCCCTATGGATTTAAAAGAGTTCATAGAATTTTATTCGGCTCGATTCGGAGCCGATTGGGTGTCGATATGGAATGGACTCGATTTTTCGATAAATATGAAAGGGGTTAATACACGAGATTTCGTGACCTACTGAGTCGGACCACCCCGTGAATATTTTTATATATATATTTTCCCTATGGGTTTATAGGATTTCATAAAATTTTATTTGGCTCGATTTGGAGTCAAATCGATGCCGATATGGCATCAACTCGGTTTATCGATAAATCTCAAAAGGGTTAGTACAAGGGAATTCGAGACCCATTGAGTCGGACCACCTCGTGGTTATTTTTACATAGATTTTCCCTATGGGTTTATAGGAATTCATAAAATTTTATTCGGCACAATTCGTAGCCGAATCGGTGCCTATATGGCATGAACTCTGTTTTCGATAAATCTCAAAGGGGTTAGTACACGGGAATTCGAGATCAATTGAGTCAGACCACCTCGTGGATATTTTTACATATATTTTCCCTATGGGTTATTAGGAGTTCATAGAATTTTATTCGGCTCAATTCGTAGCCGAATCGGTGCCTATATGGCCTTGACTCGATTTTTCGATTAATCTCAAAGGGGTTAGTACAGGGGAATTCGAGATCAATTGAGTCGGACCACCTCGTGGATATTTTTAAATATATTTTCCCTGTGGGTTATTAGCAGTTCATAGAATTTTATTCGGCTCAATTCGTAGCCGAATCGGTGCCTAAATGGCATGGACTTGGTTTTTCGATAAATCTCAAAGGGGTTAGTACACGGGAATTCGAGATCAATTGAGTCGGACCACCTCGTGGATATTTTTACTTATATTTTCCATATTGATTTAAAAGAATTCATAGAATTTTATTCGGCTCGATTCGGAGCCGATTTGGTGCCGATATGGAATGGACTCGGTTTTTCGATAAATCTCAAAGGGGTTAGTACACGGGAATTCGAGATCAATTGAGTCGGACCACCTCGTGGATATTTTTACATATATTTTCCCTGTGGGTTATTAGGAGTTCATAGAATTTCATTCGGCTCAATTCGTAGCCGAATCGGTGCCTATATGGCATGGACTCGGTTTTTCGATAAATCTCAAAGGGGTTAGTACACGGGAATTCGAGATCAATTGACTCGGACCACCTCGTGGATATTTTTACTTATATTTTCCTTATGGATTTAAAAGAGTTCATAGAATTTTATTCGGCTCAATTCGGAGCCGATATGGAATGGACTCGATTTTTCGATAAATATGAAATACACGAGATTTCGTGACCTATTCAGTCGAACCACACTGTGGATATTTTTATATATATTTTCTCTATGGGTTATAGGAGTTCATAAAACTTTATTTGGCCCGATTTTGAGTCGAATCGATGCCGATATGGCATCAACTCGGTTTATCGATAAATCTCAAAAGGGTTTGTACACGGGCATTAGAAACCCATTGAGTCGGACCACCTCGTGGTTATTTTTACATATATTTTCCCTATGGGTTTATAGCAATTCATAAAATTTTATTCGGCTCAATTTTTAGCCGAATCGGTGCCTATATGGCATGGACTCTATTTTTCGATAAATCTCAAAGGGGTTAGTACACGGGAATTCGAGATCAATTGAGTCGAACCATCTCGTGGATATTTTTGCTTATATTTTTCCTATGGGTTTATAGGAGTTCATAGAATTTTATTCGGCTAAATTCGTAGCCTAATCGGTGCCTATATGGCATGGAGTCGGTTTTTCGATAAATCTCAAAGGGGTTAGTACACGGGAATTCGAGTTCAATTGAGTCGGACCACCTTGTGGATATTTTTACTTATATTTTGCCTATGGATTTAAAAGAGTTCATAGAATTTTATTCGTCTCGATTCAGAGCCGATTTGGTGTCGATATGGAATGAACTCTATTTTTCGATAAATATGAAAGGGGTTAATACACGAGATTTCGTGACCTATTGAGTCGGACCACACCGTGGATATTTTTATATATATTTTCCCTATGGGTTTATAGGAGTTCATAAAATTTTATTTGGCTCAATTTTGAGTCGAATCGATGCCGATATGGCATCAACTCGGTTTATCGATAAATCTCAAAATGGTTAGTACATGGGAATTCGAGACCCATTGAGTCGGACCACCACGTGGGTATTTTTACATATATTTTCCCTATGGGTTTATAGGAATTCATAAAATTTTATTCGGCTCAATTCGTAGCCGAATCGGTGTCTATATGGCATGGACTCTATTTTTCGATAAATCTCAAAGGGGTTAGTACACGGGAATTCGAGATCAATTGAGTCGGACCACCTCGTGGATATTTTTACTTATATTTCCCTATGGGTTTATAGGAGTTCATAGAATTTTATTCGGCTCAATTCGTAGCCGAATCGGTGCCTACATGGCATGGACTCGGTTTTTCGATAAATCTCAAAGGAATGTACACGGGAATTCGAGTTTAATTGAGTCGGACCACCTCGTAGATATTTTTACTTATATTTTCCCTATGGATTTAAAAGAGTTGATAGAATTTTATTCGGCTCGATTCGGAGCCGATTTGGTGCCGATATGGAATGGACTTGATTTTTCGATAAATATGAAAGGGGTTAATACACGAGATTTCATGACCTATTGAGTCGGACCACCCCGTGAATATTTTTATACATATATTTTCCCTATGGGTTTATAGGAGTTCATAAAATTTTATTTGGCTCGATTTTGAGTCGAATCGATGCGGATATGGCATCAACTCGGTTTATCGATAAATCTCAAAAGGGTTAGTACACGGGAATTCGAGACCCATTGAGTCGGACCACCACGTGGTTATTTTTACATATATTTTCCCTATGGGTTTATAGGAATTCATAAAATTTTATTCGGCTCAATTCGTAGCTGAATCGATGCCTATATGGCATGAACTCTGTTTTTCGATAAATCTCAAAGGGGTTAGTACACGGGAATTCGAGATCAATTGAGTCGAACCATCTCGTGGATATTTTTACTTATATTTTCCCTATGGGTTTATAGGAGTTCATAGAATTTTATTCGACTCAATTCGTAGCCTAATCGGTGCCTATATTGCATGGACTCGGTTTTTCGATAAATCTCAAAGGGGTTAGTACACGGGAATTCGAGATCAATTGAGTCGGACCACCTCGTGGATATTTTTACTTATATTTTCCTTATGGATTTAAAAGAGTTCATAGAATTTTATTCGGCTCGATTCGGAGCCGATATGGAATGGACTCGATTTTTCGATAAATATGAAATACACGAGATTTCGTGACCTATTCAGTCGAACCACACTGTGGATATTTTTATATATATTTTCCCTATGGGTTTATAGGAGTTCATAAAATTTTATTTGGCCCGATTTTGAGTCGAATCGATGCCGATATGGGATCAACTCGGTTTATCGATAAATCTAAAATGGTTAGTACACGGGCATTAGAAACCCATTGAGTCGGACCACCTCGTGGTTAGTTTTACATATATTTTCCCTATGGGTTTATAGGAATTCATAAAATTTTATTCGGCTCAAATTTTAGCCGAATCGGTGCCTATATGGCATGGACTCTGTTTTTCGATAAATCTCAAAGGGGTTAGTACACGGGAATTCGAGATCAATTGAGTCGAACCATCTCGTGGATATTTTTACTTATATTTTTCCTATGGGTTTATAGGAGTTCATAGAATTTTATTCGACTAAATTCGTAGCCTAATCGGTGCCTATATGGCATGGAGTCGGTTTTTCGATAAATCTCAAAGGGGTTAGTACACGGGAATTCGAGTTCAATTGGGTCGGACCATCTTGTGGATACTTATATTTTGCCTATGGATTTAAAAGAGTTCATAGAATTTTATTCGTCTCGATTCAGAGCCGATTTGGTGTCGATATGGAATGAACTCGATTTTTCGATAAATATGAAAGGGGTTAATACACGAGATTTCGTGACCTATTGAGTCGGACCACACCGTGGATATTTTATATATATTTTCCCTATGGGTTTATAGGAGTTCATAAAATTTTATTTGGCTCAATTTTGAGTCGAATCGATGCCGATATGGCATCAACTCGGTTTATTGATAAATCTCAAAAGGGTTAGTACAGGGGAATTCGACACCCATCGAGTCGGACCACCTCGTGGTTATTTTTAAATATATTTTCCCTATGGGTTTATAGGAATTCATAAAATTTTATTTCGCTCAATTCGTAGCCGAATCGGTGCCTATATGGCATGGACTCGGTTTTTCGATAAATCTCAAAGGGGTTAGTACACGGGAATTCGAGATCAATTGAGTCGGACCACCTCGTGGATAATTTTACTTATATTTCCCTATGGGTTTATAGGAGTTCATAGAATTTTATTCGGCTCAATTCGTAGCCGAATCGGTGCCTACATGGCATGGACTCGGTTTTTCGATAAATCTCAAAGGGATTAGTACACTGGAATTCGAGTTTAATTGAGTCGGACCACCTCGTGGATATTTTTACTTATATTTTCCCTATGGATTTAAAAGAGTTCATAGAATTTTATTCGGCTCGATTCGGAGCCGATTTGGTGCCGATATGGAATGGACTTGATTTTTCGATAAATATGAAAGGGGTTAATACACGAGATTTCATGACCTATTGACTCGGACCACCCCGTGAATATTTTTATATATATATTTTCCCTATGGGTTTATAGGAGTTCATAAAATTTTATTTGGCTCGATTTTGAGTCGAATCGATGCCGATATGGCATCAACTCGGTTTATCGATAAATCTCAAAAGGGTTAGTACACGGGAATTCGAGACCCATTGACTCGGACCACCACGTGGTTATTTTTACATATATTTTCCCTATTGGTTTATAGGAATTCATAAAATTTTATTCGGCACAATTCGTAGCCGAATCGATGCCTATATGGCCTGAACTCTGTTTTTCGATAAATCTCAAAGGGGTTAGTACACGGGAATTCGAGATCAATTGAGTCGGACCACCTCGTGGATATTTTTACATATATTTTCCCTATGGGTTTATAGGAGTTCATAAGATTTTATTTGGCTCGATTTTGAGTCGAATCGATGCCGATATGGCATCAACTCGGTTTATCGATAAATCTCAAAAGGGTTAGTGCACAGGAATTCGAGACCCACTGAGTCGGACCACCTTGTGTTTATTTTTATGTATATTATCGCTATGGGTTTATAGGAATTCATAAAATTTTATTCGACTCAATTCGTAGTCGAATCGGTGCCTATATGGCATGGACTCGGTTTTTCGATAAATCTCAAAGGGGTTAGTACACGGGAATTCGAGATCAATTGAGTCGGACCACCTCGTGGATATTTTTACATATATTTTCCCTATGGGTTATTAGGAGTTCATTGAATTTTATTCGGCTCAATTTGTAGCCGAATCGGTGCCTATATGGCATGGACTCGGTTTTTCGATAAATCTCAAAGGGGTTAGTATACGGGAATTCGAGATCAACTGAGTCGGACCATCTTGTTGAAATTTTTACTTATGTTTCCCCTATAGGTTTATAGTAGTTCATAGAATTTTATTCGGCTCAATTCGTAGCCGAATCGGTGCCTATATGGCATGGACTCGGTTTTTCGAGAAATTTCAAAGGGGTTAGTACACGGGAATTCGAGTTCAATTGAGTCGGACCACCTCGTGGATATTTTTACTTATATTTTCCCTATGGATTTAAAAGAGTTCATAGAATTTTATTCGGCTCGATTCGGAGCTGATTTGGTGCCGACATGGAATGGACTCGATTTTTCGATAAATATGAAAGGGGTTAATACACGAGATTTTGTCACCTACTGAGTCGGACCACCCCGTGAATATTTTTATATATATATTTTCCCTATGGGTTTATAGGAGTTCATAAAATTTTATTTGGCTCGATTTTGAGTCGAATCGATGCCGATATGGCATCAACTCGGTTTATCGATAAATCTCAAAAGGGTTAGTACACGGGAATTCGAGACCCATTGAGTCGGACCACCACGTGGTTATTTTTACATATATTTTCCCTATGGGTTTATAGGAATTCATAAAATTTTATTCGGCTCAATTCGTAGCTGAATCGATGCCTATATGGCATGAACTCTGTTTTTCGATAAATCTCAAAGGGGTTAGTACACGGGAATTCGAGATCAATTGAGTCGAACCATCTCGTGGATATTTTTACTTATATTTTCCCTTTGGGTTTATAGGAGTTCATAGAATTTTATTCGACTCAATTCGTAGCCTAATCGGTGCCTATATTGCATGGACTCGGTTTTTCGATAAATCTCAAAGGGGTTAGTACACGGGAATTCGAGATCAATTGAGTCGGACCACCTCGTGGATATTTTTACTTATATTTTCCTTATGGATTTAAAAGAGTTCATAGAATTTTATTCGGCTCGATTCGGAGCCGATATGGAATGGACTCGATTTTTCGATAAATATGAAATACACGAGATTTCGTGACCTATTCAGTCGAACCACACTGTGGATATTTTTATATATATTTTCCCTATGGGTTTATAGGAGTTCATAAAATTTTATTTGGCCCGATTTTGAGTCGAATCGATGCCGATATGGGATCAACTCGGTTTATCGATAAATCTAAAATGGTTAGTACACGGGCATTAGAAACCCATTGAGTCGGACCACCTCGTGGTTAGTTTTACATATATTTTCCCTATGGGTTTATAGGAATTCATAAAATTTTATTCGGCTCAAATTTTAGCCGAATCGGTGCCTATATGGCATGGACTCTGTTTTTCGATAAATCTCAAAGGGGTTAGTACACGGGAATTCGAGATCAATTGAGTCGAACCATCTCGTGGATATTTTTACTTATATTTTTCCTATGGGTTTATAGGAGTTCATAGAATTTTATTCGACTAAATTCGTAGCCTAATCGGTGCCTATATGGCATGGAGTCGGTTTTTCGATAAATCTCAAAGGGGTTAGTACACGGGAATTCGAGTTCAATTGGGTCGGACCATCTTGTGGATACTTATATTTTGCCTATGGATTTAAAAGAGTTCATAGAATTTTATTCGTCTCGATTCAGAGCCGATTTGGTGTCGATATGGAATGAACTCGATTTTTCGATAAATATGAAAGGGGTTAATACACGAGATTTCGTGACCTATTGAGTCGGACCACACCGTGGATATTTTTATATATATTTTCCCTATGGGTTTATAGGAGTTCATAAAATTTTATTTGGCTCAATTTTGAGTCGAATCGATGCCGATATGACATCAACTCGGTTTATTGATAAATCTCAAAAGGGTTAGTACAGGGGAATTCGACACCCATCGAGTCGGACCACCTCGTGGTTATTTTTAAATATATTTTCCCTATGGGTTTATAGGAATTCATAAAATTTTATTTCGCTCAATTCGTAGCCGAATCGGTGCCTATATGGCATGGACTCGGTTTTTCGATAAATCTCAAAGGGGTTAGTACACGGGAATTCGAGATCAATTGAGTCGGACCACCTCGTGGATAATTTTACTTATATTTCCCTATGGGTTTATAGGAGTTCATAGAATTTTATTCGGCTCAATTCGTAGCCGAATCGGTGCCTACATGGCATGGACTCGGTTTTTCGATAAATCTCAAAGGGATTAGTACACGGGAATTCGAGTTTAATTGAGTCGGACCACCTCGTGGATATTTTTACTTATATTTTCCCTATGGATTTAAAAGAGTTCATAGAATTTTATTCGGCTCGATTCGGAGCCGATTTGGTGCCGATATGGAATGGACTTGATTTTTCGATAAATATGAAAGGGGTTAATACACGAGATTTCATGACCTATTGACTCGGACCACCCCGTGAATATTTTTATATATATATTTTCCCTATGGGTTTATAGGAGTTCATAAAATTTTATTTGGCTCGATTTTGAGTCGAATCGATGCCGATATGGCATCAACTCGGTTTATCGATAAATCTCAAAAGGGTTAGTACACGGGAATTCGAGACCCATTGACTCGGACCACCACGTGGTTATTTTTACATATATTTTCCCTATTGGTTTATAGGAATTCATAAAATTTTATTCGGCACAATTCGTAGCCGAATCGTTGCCTATATGGCCTGAACTCTGTTTTTCGATAAATCTCAAAGGGGTTAGTACACGGGAATTCGAGATCAATTGAGTCGGACCACCTCGTGGATATTTTTACATATATTTTCCCTATGGGTTTATAGAAGTTCATAAGATTTTATTTGGCTCGATTTTGAGTCGAATCGATGCCGATATGGCATCAACTCGGTTTATCGATAAATCTCAAAAGGGTTAGTGCACAGGAATTCGAGACCCACTGAGTCGGACCACCTTGTGTTTATTTTTATGTATATTATCGCTATGGGTTTATAGGAATTCATAAAATTTTATTCGACTCAATTCGTAGTCGAATCGGTGCCTATATGGCATGGACTCGGTTTTTCGATAAATCTCAAAGGGGTTAGTACACGGGAATTCGAGATCAATTGAGTCGGACCACCTCGTGGATATTTTTACATATATTTTCCCTATGGGTTATTAGGAGTTCATTGAATTTTATTCGGCTCAATTTGTAGCCGAATCGGTGCCTATATGGCATGGACTCGGTTTTTCGATAAATCTCAAAGGGGTTAGTATACGGGAATTCGAGATCAACTGAGTCGGACCATCTTGTTGAAATTTTTACTTATGTTTCCCCTATAGGTATATAGTAGTTCATAGAATTTTATTCGGCTCAATTCGTAGCCGAATCGGTGCCTATATGGCATGGACTCGGTTTTTCGAGAAATTTCAAAGGGGTTAGTACACGGGAATTCGAGTTCAATTGAGTCGGACCACCTCGTGGATATTTTTACTTATATTTTCCCTATGGATTTAAAGGAGTTCATAGAATTTTATTCGGCTCGATTCGGAGCTGATTTGGTGCCGATATGGAATGGACTCGATTTTTCGATAAATATGAAAGGGGTTAATACACGAGATTTTGTCACCTACTGAGTCGGACCACCCCGTGAATATTTATATATATATATTTTCCCTATGGGTTTATAGGAGTTCATAAAATTTTATTTGGCTCGATTTTGAGTCGAATCGATGCCGATATGGCATCAACTCGGTTTATCGATAAATCTCAAAAGGGTTAGTACACGGGAATTCGAGACCCATTGAGTCGGACCACTACGTGGTTATTTTTACATATATTTTCCCTATTGGTTTATAGGAATTCATAAAATTTTATTCGGCACAATTCGTAGCCGAATCGATGCCTATATGGCATGAACTCTGTTTTTCGATAAATCTCAAAGGGGTTAGTACACGGGAATTCGAGATCAATTGAGTCGGACCACCTCGTGGATATTTTTACATATATTTTCCCTATGGGTTATTAGTAGTTCATTGAATTTTATTCGGCTCAATTTGTAGCCGAATCGGTGCCTATATGGCATGGACTCGGTTTTTCGATAAATCTCAAAGGGGTTAGTATACGGGAATTCGAAATCAACTGAGTCGGACCATCTTGTTGAAATTTTTACTTATGTTTCCCCTATAGGTTTATAGTAGTTCATAGAATTTTATTCGGCTCAATTCGTAGCGAATCGGTGCCTATATGGCATGGACTCGGTTTTTCGATAAATCTCAAAGGGGTTAATACACGGGAATTGGAGATCAATTGAGTTGGACCACCTCATGGATATTTTTACTTATATTTTGCCTTTGGATTTAAAAGAGTTCATAGAATTTTATTCGTCTCGATTCGGAGCCGATTTGGTGTCGATATAGAATGGACTCGGTTTTTCGATAAATATGAAAGGGGTTAATACACGAGATTTCGTGACCTATTGAGTCGGACCACTGTGTGGATATATTTATATATATATATTCCCTATGGGTTTATAGGAGTTCATAAAATTTTATTTGGCTCGATTTTGAGTCGAATCGATGCCGATATGGCATCAACTCGGTTTATCGATAAATCTCAAAAGGGTTAGTACACGGGAATTCGAGACCCATTGAGTCGGACCACCTCGTCGTTATTTTTACATATAATTTCCCTATGGGTTTATAGGAATTCATAAAATTTTATTCGGCTCAATTCGTAGCCGAATCGGTGCCTATATGGCATGGACTCGGTTTTTCGATAAATCTCAAAGGGGTTAGTACACGGGAATTCGAGATTATTTGAGTCGAACCATCTCGTGGATATTTTTACTTATATTTTCCCTATGGGTTTATAGGAGTTCATAGAATTTTATTCGACTCAATTCGAAGCCTAATCGGTGCCTATATGGCATGGACTCGGTTTTTCGATAAATCTCAAAGGGGTTAGTACACGGGAATTCGAGTTCAATTGAGTCGGACCACCTCGTGGATATTTTTACTTATATTTTGCCTATGGATTTAAAAGAGTTCATAGAATTTTATTCGTCTCGATTCGGAGCCGATTTGGTGTCGATATAGAATGGACTCGGTTTTTCGATAAATATGAATGGGGTTAATACACGAGATTTCGTGACCTATTGAGTCGGACCACACTGTGGATATATTTATATATATATTCCCTATGGGTTTATAGGAGTTCATAAATTTTATTTGGCTCGATTTTGAGTCGAATCGATGCCGATATGGCATCAACTCGGTTTATCGATAAATCTCAAAAGGGTTAGTACACGGGAATTCGAGACCCATTGAGTCGGACCACCTCGTCGTTATTTTTACATATAATTTCCCTATGGGTTTATAGGAATTCATAAAATTTTATTCGGCTCAATTCGTAGCCGAATCGGTGCATATATGGGATGGACTCGGTTTTTCGATAAATCTCAAAGGGGTTAGTACACGGGAATTCGAGATGATTTGAGTCGAACCATCTCGTGGATATTTTTACTTATATTTTCCCTATGGGTTTATAGGAGTTCATAGAGTTTTATTCGGCTCAATTCGTAGCCTAATCGGTGCCTATATGGCATGGACTCGGTTTTTCGATAAATCTCAAAGGGGTTAGTACACGGGAATTCGAGTTCAATTGAGTCGGACCACCTCGTGGATATTTTTACTTATATTTTGCCTATGGATTTAAAAGAGTTCATAGAATTTTATTCGTCTCGATTCGGAGCCGATTTGGTGTCGATATAGAATGGACTCGGTTTTTCGATAAATATGAAAGGGGTTAATACACGAGATTTCGTGACCTATTGAGTCGGACCACACTGTGGATATATTTATATATATATATATTCCCTATGGGTTTATAGGAGTTCATAAAATTTTATTTGGCTCGATTTTGAGTCGAATCGATGCCGATATGGCATCAACTCGGTTTATCGATAAATCTGAAAAGGATTAGTACACGGGAATTCGAGACCCATTGAGTCGGACCACCTCGTTGTTATTTTTACATATGATTTCCCTATGGGTTTATAGGAATTCATAAAATTTTATTCGGCTCAATTCGTAGCCGAATCGGTGCCTATATGGCATGGACTCGGTTTTTGATAAATCTCAAAGGGGTTAGTACAC
>NC_030381.2:15245460-15368830 GCF_001625215.2 Daucus carota subsp. sativus
AACCCATAGGGAAAATATAAGTAAAAATATCCACGAGGTGGTCCGACTCAATGATCTCGAATTCCGTGTACTAACCCTTTGAGATTTATCGAAAAACCGAGTCCATGCCATATAGGCACCGATTCGGCTACGAATTGAGCCGAATAAATTTTATGAATTCCTATAAACCCATAGGGAAATTATATATAAAAATAACGACGAGGTGGTCCGACTCAATGGATCTCGAATTCCCGTGTACTAACCCTTTTGAGATTTATCGATAAACCGAGTTGATGCCATATCGGCATCGATTCGACTCAAAATCGAGCCAAATAAAATTTTATGAACTCCTATAAACCCATAGGGAATATATATATAAATATATCACAGTGTGGTCCGACTCAATAGGTCACGAAATCTCGTGTATTAACCCCTTTCATATTATATCGAAAAACCGAGCCATTCTATATCGACACCAAATCGCTCCGAATCGAGACGAATAAAATTCTATGAACTCTTTTAAATCCATAGGCAAATATAAGTATAAATATCCACGAGGTGGTCCGACTCAATTGAGCTCGAATTCCCGTGTACTAACCCCTTTGAGATTTCTCGAAAAACCGAGTCCATGCCATATAGGCACCGATTCGGCTACGAATTGAGCCGAATAAAATTTTATGAACTCCTAATAACCCATAGGAAAATATATGTAAAAATATCAATGAGGTGGTCCGACTCAATTGATCTCGAATTCCCAGGTACTAACCCCTTTGAGATTTATCGAAAACCGAGTCCATGCCATATAGGCACCGATTCGGCTACGAATTGAGCCGAATAAAATTTTATGAATTCCTATAAACCCATAGGGAAAATATATATAAAAATAACGACGAGGTGGTCCGACTCAATGGGTCTTGAATTCCCGTGTACTAACCCTTTTGAGATTTATCGATAAACCGAGTTGATGCCATATCGGCATCGATTCGACTCAAAATCGAGCCAAATAAAATTTTATGAACTCCTATAAACCCATAGGGAATATATATATAAATATATCCATAGTGTGGTCCGACTCAATAGGTCACGAAATCTCGTGTATTAACCCCTTTCATATTTATCGAAAAACCGAGTCCATTCTATATCGACACCAAATCGGCTCCGAATCGAGACGAATAAAATTCTATGAAATCTTTTAAATCCATAGGCAAAATATAAGTATAAATATCCACGAGGTGGTCCGACTCAATTGAGCTCGAATTCCCGTGTACTAACCCCTTTGAGATTTCTCGAAAAACCGAGTCCATGCCATATAGGCACCGATTCGGCTACGAATTGAGCCGAATAAAATTTTATGAACTCCTAATAACCCATAGGGAAAATATATGTCAAAATATCCACAAGGTGGTCCGACTCAATTGATCTCGAATTCCCATGTACTAACCCCTTTGAGATTTATCGAAAAACCGAGTCCATGCCATATAGGCACCGATTCGGCTACGAATTGAGCCGAATAAAATTTTATGAATTCCTATAAACCCATAGGAAAAATATATATATAAATAACCACGTGGTGGTCCGACTCAATGGGTCTTGAATTCCCGTGTACTAACCTTTTTGAGATTTATCGATAAACCGAGTTGATGTCATATCGGCATCGATTCGACTAAAAATCGAGCCAAATAAAATTTTATGAACTCCTATAAACCCATAGGGAAAATATATATAAATATATCCACGGTGTGGTCCGACTCAATAGGTCACGAAATCTCGTGTATTAACCCCTTTCATATTTATCGAAAAACCGAGTCCATTCTATATCGACACCAAATCGGCTCCGAATCGAGACGAATAAAATTCTATGAACTCTTTTAAATCCATAGGCAAAATATAAGTAAAAATATCCACGAGGTGGTCCGACTCAATTGAACTCGAATTCTCGTGTACTAACCCCTTTGAGATTTATCGAAAAACCGAGTCCATGCCATATAGGCACCGATTAGGCTACGAATTGAGCCGAATAAAATTCTATGAACTTCTATAACCCATAGGGAAAATATAAGTAAAAATATCCACGAGATGGTTTGACTCAAATCATCTCGAATTCCCGTGTACTAACCCCTTTGAGATTTATCGAAAAACCGAGTCCATGCCATATAGGCACCGATTCGGCTACGAATTGAGCCGAATAAAATTTATGAATTCCTATAAACCCATAGGGAAATTATATATAAAAATAACGACGAGGTGGTCCGACTCAATGGGTCTCGAATTCCCGTGTACTAACCCTTTTGAGATTTATCGATAAACCGAGTTGATGCCATATCGGCATCGATTCGACTCAAAATCGAGCCAAATAAAATTTTATGAACTCCTATAAACCCATAGGGAATATATATATAAATATATCCACAGTGTGGTCCGACTCAATAGGTCACGAAATCTCGTGTATTAACCCCTTTCATATTTATCGAAAAACCGAGTCCATTCTATATCGACACCAAATCGGCTCCGAATCGAGACGAATAAAATTCTATGAACTCTTTTAAATCCATAGGCAAAATATAAGTATAAATATCCACGAGGTGGTCCGACTCAATTGAGCTCGAATTCCGTGTACTAACCCCTTTGAGATTTCTCGAAAAACCGAGTCCATGCCATATAGGCACCGATTCGGCTACGAATTGAGCCGAATAAAATTTTATGAACTCCTAATAACCCATAGGGAAAATATATGTAAAATATCCACGAGGTGGTCGACTCAATTGATCTCGAATTCCCAGTGTACTAACCCCTTTGAGATTTATCGAAAAACCGAGTCCATGCCATATAGGCACCGATTCGGCTACGAATTGAGCCGAATAAAATTTTATGAATTCCTATAAACCCATAGGGAAAATATATATAAAATAACGACGAGGTGGTCCGACTCAATGGGTCTTGAATTCCCGTGTACTAACCCTTTTGAGATTTATCGATAAACCGAGTTGATGCCATATCGGCATCGATTCGACTCAAAATCGAGCCAAATAAAATTTTATGAACTCCTATAAACCCATAGGGAATATATATATAAATATATCCACAGTGTGGTCCGACTCAATAGGTCACGAAATCTCGTGTATTAACCCCTTTCATATTTATCGAAAAACCGAGTCCATTCTATATCGACACCAAATCGGCTCCGAATCGAGACGAATAAAATTCTATGAACTCTTTTAAATCCATAGGCAAAATATAAGTATAAATATCCACGAGGTGGTCCGACTCAATTGAGCTCGAATTCCCGTGTACTAACCCCTTTGAGATTTCTCGAAAAACCGAGTCCATGCCATATAGGCACCGATTCGGCTACGAATTGAGCCGAATAAAATTTTATGAACTCCTAATAACCCATAGGGAAAATATATGTCAAAATATCCACGAGGTGGTCGGACTCAATTGATCTCGAATTCCCATGTACTAACCCCTTTGAGATTTATCGAAAAACCGAGTCCATGCCATATAGGCACCGATTCGGCTACGAATTGAGCCGAATAAAATTTTATGAATTCCTATAAACCCATAGGGAAAATATATATAAAAATAACCACGTGGTGGTCCGACTCAATGGGTCTTGAATTCCCGTGTACTAACCCTTTTGAGATTTATCGATAAACCGAGTTGATGCCATATCGGCATCGATTCGACTCAAAATCGAGCCAAATAAAATTTTATGAACTCCTATAAACCCATAGGGAAATATATATAAATATATCCACGGTGTGGTCCGACTCAATAGGTCACGAAATCTCGTGTATTAACCCCTTTCATATTTATCGAAAAACCGAGTCCATTCTATATCGACACCAAATCGGCTCCGAATCGAGACGAATAAAATTCTATGAACTCTTTTAAATCCATAGGCAAAATATAAGTAAAAATATCCACGAGGTGGTCCGACTCAATTGAACTCGAATTCTCGTGTACTAACCCCTTTGAGATTTATCGAAAAACCGAGTCCATGCCATATAGGCACCGATTAGGCTACGAATTGAGCCGAATAAAATTCTATGAACTTCTATAAACCCATAGGGAAAATATAAGTAAAAATATCCACGAGATGGTTCGACTCAAATCATCTCGAATTCCCGTGTACTAACCCCTTTGAGATTTATCGAAAAACCGAGTCCATGCCATATAGGCACCGATTCGGCTACGAATTGAGCCGAATAAAATTTTATGAATTCCTATAAACCCATAGGGAAATTATATATAAAAATAACGACGAGGTGGTCCGACTCAATGGGTCTCGAATTCCCGTGTACTAACCCTTTTGAGATTTATCGATAAACCGAGTTGATGCCATATCGGCATCGATTCGACTCAAAATCGAGCCAAATAAAATTTTATGAACTCCTATAAACCCATAGGGAATATATATATAAATATATCCACAGTGTGGTCCGACTCAATAGGTCACGAAATCTCGTGTATTAACCCCTTTCATATTTATCGAAAAACCGAGTCCATTCTATATCGACACCAAATCGGCTCCGAATCGAGACGAATAAAATTCTATGAACTCTTTTAAATCCATAGGCAAAATATAAGTATAAATATCCACGAGGTGGTCCGACTCAATTGAGCTCGAATTCCCGTGTACTAACCCCTTTGAGATTTCTCGAAAAACCGAGTCCATGCCATATAGGCACCGATTCGGCTACGAATTGAGCCGAATAAAATTTTATGAACTCCTAATAACCCATAGGGAAAATATATGTAAAAATATCAATGAGGTGGTCCGACTCAATTGATCTCGAATTCCCAGGTACTAACCCCTTTGAGATTTATCGAAAAACCGAGTCCATGCCATATAGGCACCGATTCGGCTACGAATTGAGCCGAATAAAATTTTATGAATTCCTATAAACCCATAGGGAAAATATATATAAAAATAACGACGAGGTGGTCCGACTCAATGGGTCTCGAATTCCCGTGTACTAACCCTTTTGAGATTTATCGATAAACCGAGTTGATGCCATATCGGCATCGATTCGACTCAAAATCGAGCCAAATAAAATTTTATGAACTCCTATAAACCCATAGGGAATATATATATAAATATATCCATAGTGTGGTCCGACTCAATAGGTCACGAAATCTCGTGTATTAACCCCTTTCATATTTATCGAAAAACCGAGTCCATTCTATATCGACACCAAATCGGCTCCGAATCGAGACGAATAAAATTCTATGAAATCTTTTAAATCCATAGGCAAAATATAAGTATAAATATCCACGAGGTGGTCCGACTCAATTGAGCTCGAATTCCCGTGTACTAACCCCTTTGAGATTTCTCGAAAAACCGAGTCCATGCCATATAGGCACCGATTCGGCTACGAATTGAGCCGAATAAAATTTTATGAACTCCTAATAACCCATAGGGAAAATATATGTCAAAATATCCACAAGGTGGTCGGACTCAATTGATCTCGAATTCCCATGTACTAACCCCTTTGAGATTTATCGAAAAACCGAGTCCATGCCATATAGGCACCGATTCGGCTACGAATTGAGCCGAATAAAATTTTATGAATTCCTATAAACCCATAGGGAAAATATATATAAAAATAACCACGTGGTGGTCCGACTCAATGGGTCTTGAATTCCCGTGTACTAACCCTTTTGAGATTTATCGATAAACCGAGTTGATGCCATATCGGCATCGATTCGACTCAAAATCGAGCCAAATAAAATTTTATGAACTCCTATAAACCCATAGGGAATATATATATAAATATATCCACGGTGTGGTCCGACTCAATAGGTCACGAAATCTCGTGTATTAACCCCTTTCATATTTATCGAAAAACCGAGTCCATTCTATATCGACACCAAATCGGCTCCGAATCGAGACGAATAAAATTCTATGAACTCTTTTAAATCCATAGGCAAAATATAAGTAAAAATATCCACGAGGTGGTCCGACTCAATTGAACTCGAATTCTCGTGTACTAACCCCTTTGAGATTTATCGAAAAACCGAGTCCATGCCATATAGGCACCGATTAGGCTACGAATTGAGCCGAATAAAATTCTATGAACTTCTATAAACCCATAGGGAAAATATAAGTAAAAATATCCACGAGATGGTTTGACTCAAATCATCTCGAATTCCCGTGTACTAACCCCTTTGAGATTTATCGAAAAACCGAGTCCATGCCATATAGGCACCGATTCGGCTACGAATTGAGCCGAATAAAATTTTATGAATTCCTATAAACCCATAGGGAAATTATATATAAAAATAACGACGAGGTGGTCCGACTCAATGGGTCTCGAATTCCCGTGTACTAACCCTTTTGAGATTTATCGATAAACCGAGTTGATGCCATATCGGCATCGATTCGACTCAAAATCGAGCCAAATAAAATTTTATGAACTCCTATAAACCCATAGGGAATATATATATAAATATATCCACAGTGTGGTCCGACTCAATAGGTCACGAAATCTCGTGTATTAACCCCTTTCATATTTATCGAAAAACCGAGTCCATTCTATATCGACACCAAATCGGCTCCGAATCGAGACGAATAAAATTCTATGAACTCTTTTAAATCCATAGGCAAAATATAAGTATAAATATCCACGAGGTGGTCCGACTCAATTGAGCTCGAATTCCCGTGTACTAACCCCTTTGAGATTTCTCGAAAAACCGAGTCCATGCCATATAGGCACCGATTCGGCTACGAATTGAGCCGAATAAAATTTTATGAACTCCTAATAACCCATAGGGAAAATATATGTAAAAATATCAATGATGTGGTCCGACTCAATTGATCTCGAATTCCCAGGTACTAACCCCTTTGAGATTTATCGAAAAACCGAGTCCATGCCATATAGGCACCGATTCGGCTACGAATTGAGCCGAATAAAATTTTATGAATTCCTATAAACCCATAGGGAAAATATATATAAAAATAACGACGAGGTGGTCCGACTCAATGGGTCTTGAATTCCCGTGTACTAACCCTTTTGAGATTTATCGATAAACCGAGTTGATGCCATATCGGCATCGATTCGACTCAAAATCGAGCCAAATAAAATTTTATGAACTCCTATAAACCCATAGGGAATATATATATAAATATATCCACAGTGTGGTCCGACTCAATAGGTCACGAAATCTCGTGTATTAACCCCTTTCATATTTATCGAAAAACCGAGTCCATTCTATATCGACACCAAATCGGCTCCGAATCGAGACGAATAAAATTCTATGAACTCTTTTAAATCCATAGGCAAAATATAAGTATAAATATCCACGAGGTGGTCCGACTCAATTGAGCTCGAATTCCCGTGTACTAACCCCTTTGAGATTTCTCGAAAAACCGAGTCCATGCCATATAGGCACCGATTCGGCTACGAATTGAGCCGAATAAAATTTTATGAACTCCTAATAACCCATAGGGAAAATATATGTAAAAATATCACGAGGTGGTCGACTCAATTGATCTCGAATTCCCAGGTACTAACCCCTTTGAGATTTATCGAAAAACCGAGTCCATGCCATATAGGCACCGATTCGGCTACGAATTGAGCCGAATAAAATTTTATGAATTCCTATAAACCCATAGGGAAAATATATATAAAAATAACCACGTGGTGGTCCGACTCAATGGGTCTTGAATTCCCGTGTACTAACCCTTTTGAGATTTATCGATAAACCGAGTTGATGCCATATCGGCATCGATTCGACTCAAAATCGAGCCAAATAAAATTTTATGAACTCCTATAAACCCATAGGGAAATATATATAAATATATCCACGGTGTGGTCCGACTCAATAGGTCACGAAATCTCGTGTATTAACCCCTTTCATATTTATCGAAAAACCGAGTCCATTCTATATCGACACCAAATCGGCTCCGAATCGAGACGAATAAAATTCTATGAACTCTTTTAAATCCATAGGCAAAATATAAGTAAAAATATCCACGAGGTGGTCCGACTCAATTGAACTCGAATTCTCGTGTACTAACCCCTTTGAGATTTATCGAAAAACCGAGTCCATGCCATATAGGCACCGATTAGGCTACGAATTGAGCCGAATAAAATTCTATGAACTTCTATAAACCCATAGGGAAAATATAAGTAAAAATATCCACGAGATGGTTTGACTCAAATCATCTCGAATTCCCGTGTACTAACCCCTTTGAGATTTATCGAAAAACCGAGTCCATGCCATATAGGCACCGATTCGGCTACGAATTGAGCCGAATAAAATTTTATGAATTCCTATAAACCCATAGGGAAATTATATATAAAAATAACGACGAGGTGGTCCGACTCAATGGGTCTCGAATTCCCGTGTACTAACCCTTTTGAGATTTATCGATAAACCGAGTTGATGCCATATCGGCATCGATTCGACTCAAAATCGAGCCAAATAAAATTTTATGAACTCCTATAAACCCATAGGGAATATATATATAAATATATCCACAGTGTGGTCCGACTCAATAGGTCACGAAATCTCGTGTATTAACCCCTTTCATATTTATCGAAAAACCGAGTCCATTCTATATCGACACCAAATCGGCTCCGAATCGAGACGAATAAAATTCTATGAACTCTTTTAAATCCATAGGCAAAATATAAGTATAAATATCCACGAGGTGGTCCGACTCAATTGAGCTCGAATTCCGTGTACTAACCCCTTTGAGATTTCTCGAAAAACCGAGTCCATGCCATATAGGCACCGATTCGGCTACGAATTGAGCCGAATAAAATTTTATGAACTCCTAATAACCCATAGGGAAAATATATGTAAAAATATCAATGAGGTGGTCCGACTCAATTGATCTCGAATTCCCAGGTACTAACCCCTTTGAGATTTATCGAAAAACCGAGTCCATGCCATATAGGCACCGATTCGGCTACGAATTGAGCCGAATAAAATTTTATGAATTCCTATAAACCCATAGGGAAAATATATATAAAAATAACGACGAGGTGGTCCGACTCAATGGGTCTTGAATTCCCGTGTACTAACCCTTTTGAGATTTATCGATAAACCGAGTTGATGCCATATCGGCATCGATTCGACTCAAAATCGAGCCAAATAAAATTTTATGAACTCCTATAAACCCATAGGGAATATATATATAAATATATCCACAGTGTGGTCCGACTCAATAGGTCACGAAATCTCGTGTATTAACCCCTTTCATATTTATCGAAAAACCGAGTCCATTCTATATCGACACCAAATCGGCTCCGAATCGAGACGAATAAAATTCTATGAACTCTTTTAAATCCATAGGCAAAATATAAGTATAAATATCCACGAGGTGGTCCGACTCAATTGAGCTCGAATTCCCGTGTACTAACCCCTTTGAGATTTCTCGAAAAACCGAGTCCATGCCATATAGGCACCGATTCGGCTACGAATTGAGCCGAATAAAATTTTATGAATTCCTATAAACCCATAGGGAAAATATATATAAAAATAACCACGTGGTGGTCCGACTCAATGGGTCTTGAATTCCCGTGTACTAACCCTTTTGAGATTTATCGATAAACCGAGTTGATGCCATATCGGCATCGATTCGACTCAAAATCGAGCCAAATAAAATTTTATGAACTCCTATAAACCCATAGGGAAATATATATAAATATATCCACGGTGTGGTCCGACTCAATAGGTCACGAAATCTCGTGTATTAACCCCTTTCATATTTATCGAAAAACCGAGTCCATTCTATATCGACACCAAATCGGCTCCGAATCGAGACGAATAAAATTCTATGAACTCTTTTAAATCCATAGGCAAAATATAAGTAAAAATATCCACGAGGTGGTCCGACTCAATTGAACTCGAATTCTCGTGTACTAACCCCTTTGAGATTTATCGAAAACCGAGTCCATGCCATATAGGCACCGATTAGGCTACGAATTGAGCCGAATAAAATTCTATGAACTTCTATAAACCCATAGGGAAAATATAAGTAAAAATATCCACGAGATGGTTCGACTCAAATCATCTCGAATTCCCGTGTACTAACCCCTTTGAGATTTATCGAAAAACCGAGTCCATGCCATATAGGCACCGATTCGGCTACGAATTGAGCCGAATAAAATTTTATGAATTCCTATAAACCCATAGGGAAAATATATATAAAAATAACGACGAGGTGGTCCGACTCAATGGGTCTCGAATTCCCGTGTACTAACCCTTTTGAGATTTATCGATAAACCGAGTTGATGCCATATCGGCATCGATTCGACTCAAAATCGAGCCAAATAAAATTTTATGAACTCCTATAAACCCATAGGGAATATATATATAAATATATCCACAGTGTGGTCCGACTCAATAGGTCACGAAATCTCGTGTATTAACCCCTTTCATATTTATCGAAAAACCGAGTCCATTCTATATCGACACCAAATCGGCTCCGAATCGAGACGAATAAAATTCTATGAACTCTTTTAAATCCATAGGCAAAATATAAGTATAAATATCCACGAGGTGGTCCGACTCAATTGAGCTCGAATTCCCGTGTACTAACCCCTTTGAGATTTCTCGAAAAACCGAGTCCATGCCATATAGGCACCGATTCGGCTACGAATTGAGCCGAATAAAATTTTATGAACTCCTAATAACCCATAGGGAAAATATATGTAAAAATATCAATGATGTGGTCCGACTCAATTGATCTCGAATTCCCAGGTACTAACCCCTTTGAGATTTATCGAAAAACCGAGTCCATGCCATATAGGCACCGATTCGGCTACGAATTGAGCCGAATAAAATTTTATGAATTCCTATAAACCCATAGGGAAAATATATATAAAAATAACCACGAGGTGGTCCGACTCAATGGGTCTTGAATTCCCGTGTACTAACCCTTTTGAGATTTATCGATAAACCGAGTTGATGCCATATCGGCATCGATTCGACTCAAAATCGAGCCAAATAAAATTTTATGAACTCCTATAAACCCATAGGGAATATATATATAAATATATCCACAGTGTGGTCCGACTCAATAGGTCACGAAATCTCGTGTATTAACCCCTTTCATATTTATCGAAAAACCGAGTCCATTCTATATCGACACCAAATCGGCTCCGAATCGAGACGAATAAAATTCTATGAACTCTTTTAAATCCATAGGCAAAATATAAGTATAAATATCCACGAGGTGGTCCGACTCAATTGAGCTCGAATTCCCGTGTACTAACCCCTTTGAGATTTCTCGAAAAACCGAGTCCATGCCATATAGGCACCGATTCGGCTACGAATTGAGCCGAATAAAATTTTATGAACTCCTAATAACCCATAGGGAAAATATATGTAAAAATATCAATGAGGTGGTCCGACTCAATTGATCTCGAATTCCCAGGTACTAACCCCTTTGAGATTTATCGAAAAACCGAGTCCATGCCATATAGGCACCGATTCGGCTACGAATTGAGCCGAATAAAATTTTATGAATTCCTATAAACCCATAGGGAAAATATATATAAAAATAACCACGTGGTGGTCCGACTCAATGGGTCTTGAATTCCCGTGTACTAACCCTTTTGAGATTTATCGATAAACCGAGTTGATGCCATATCGGCATCGATTCGACTCAAAATCGAGCCAAATAAAATTTTATGAACTCCTATAAACCCATAGGGAAATATATATAAATATATCCACGGTGTGGTCCGACTCAATAGGTCACGAAATCTCGTGTATTAACCCCTTTCATATTTATCGAAAAACCGAGTCCATTCTATATCGACACCAAATCGGCTCCGAATCGAGACGAATAAAATTCTATGAACTCTTTTAAATCCATAGGCAAAATATAAGTAAAAATATCCACGAGGTGGTCCGACTCAATTGAACTCGAATTCTCGTGTACTAACCCCTTTGAGATTTATCGAAAAACCGAGTCCATGCCATATAGGCACCGATTAGGCTACGAATTGAGCCGAATAAAATTCTATGAACTTCTATAAACCCATAGGGAAAATATAAGTAAAAATATCCACGAGATGGTTCGACTCAAATCATCTCGAATTCCCGTGTACTAACCCCTTTGAGATTTATCGAAAAACCGAGTCCATGCCATATAGGCACCGATTCGGCTACGAATTGAGCCGAATAAAATTTTATGAATTCCTATAAACCCATAGGGAAATTATATATAAAAATAACGACGAGGTGGTCCGACTCAATGGGTCTCGAATTCCCGTGTACTAACCCTTTTGAGATTTATCGATAAACCGAGTTGATGCCATATCGGCATCGATTCGACTCAAAATCGAGCCAAATAAAATTTTATGAACTCCTATAAACCCATAGGGAATATATATATAAATATATCCACAGTGTGGTCCGACTCAATAGGTCACGAAATCTCGTGTATTAACCCCTTTCATATTTATCGAAAAACCGAGTCCATTCTATATCGACACCAAATCGGCTCCGAATCGAGACGAATAAAATTCTATGAACTCTTTTAAATCCATAGGCAAAATATAAGTAAAAATATCCACGAGGTGGTCCGACTCAATTGAACTCGAATTCTCGTGTACTAACCCCTTTGAGATTTATCGAAAAACCGAGTCCATGCCATATAGGCACCGATTAGGCTACGAATTGAGCCGAATAAAATTCTATGAACTTCTATAAACCCATAGGGAAAATATAAGTAAAAATATCCACGAGATGGTTCGACTCAAATCATCTCGAATTCCCGTGTACTAACCCCTTTGAGATTTATCGAAAAACCGAGTCCATGCCATATAGGCACCGATTCGGCTACGAATTGAGCCGAATAAAATTTTATGAATTCCTATAAACCCATAGGGAAATATATATAAAAATAACGACGAGGTGGTCCGACTCAATGGGTCTCGAATTCCCGTGTACTAACCCTTTTGAGATTTATCGATAAACCGAGTTGATGCCATATCGGCATCGATTCGACTCAAAATCGAGCCAAATAAAATTTTATGAACTCCTATAAACCCATAGGGAATATATATATAAATATATCCACAGTGTGGTCCGACTCAATAGGTCACGAAATCTCGTGTATTAACCCCTTTCATATTTATCGAAAAACCGAGTCCATTCTATATCGACACCAAATCGGCTCCGAATCGAGACGAATAAAATTCTATGAACTCTTTTAAATCCATAGGCAAAATATAAGTATAAATATCCACGAGGTGGTCCGACTCAATTGAGCTCGAATTCCCGTGTACTAACCCCTTTGAGATTTCTCGAAAAACCGAGTCCATGCCATATAGGCACCGATTCGGCTACGAATTGAGCCGAATAAAATTTTATGAACTCCTAATAACCCATAGGGAAAATATATGTAAAAATATCAATGAGGTGGTCGACTCAATTGATCTCGAATTCCCAGGTACTAACCCCTTTGAGATTTATCGAAAAACCGAGTCCATGCCATATAGGCACCGATTCGGCTACGAATTGAGCCGAATAAAATTTTATGAATTCCTATAAACCCATAGGGAAAATATATATAAAAATAACCACGTGGTGGTCCGACTCAATGGGTCTTGAATTCCCGTGTACTAACCCTTTTGAGATTTATCGATAAACCGAGTTGATGCCATATCGGCATCGATTCGACTCAAAATCGAGCCAAATAAAATTTTATGAACTCCTATAAACCCATAGGGAATATATATATAAATATATCCACGGTGTGGTCCGACTCAATAGGTCACGAAATCTCGTGTATTAACCCCTTTCATATTTATCGAAAAACCGAGTCCATTCTATATCGACACCAAATCGGCTCCGAATCGAGACGAATAAAATTCTATGAACTCTTTTAAATCCATAGGCAAAATATAAGTAAAAATATCCACGAGGTGGTCCGACTCAATTGAGCTCGAATTCCGTGTACTAACCCCTTTGAGATTTCTCGAAAAACCGAGTCCATGCCATATAGGCACCGATTCGGCTACGAATTGAGCCGAATAAAATTTTATGAACTCCTAATAACCCATAGGGAAAATATATGTAAAAATATCCACGAGGTGGTTCGACTCAATTGATCTCGAATTCCCGTGTACTAACCCCTTTGAGATTTATCGAAAAACCGAGTCCATGCCATATAGGCACCGATTCGGCTACGAATTGAGCCGAATAAAATTTTATGAATTCCTATAAACCCATAGGGAAAATATATATAAAAATAACGACGAGGTGGTCCGACTCAATGGGTCTCGAATTCCCGTGTACTAACCCTTTTGAGATTTATCGATAAACCGAGTTGATGCCATATCGGCATCGATTCGACTCAAAATCGAGCCAAATAAAATTTTATGAACTCCTATAAACCCATAGGGAATATATATATAAATATATCCACGGTGTGGTCCGACTCAATAGGTCACGAAATCTCGTGTATTAACCCCTTTCATATTTATCGAAAAACCGAGTCCATTCTATATCGACACCAAATCGGCTCCGAATCGAGACGAATAAAATTCTATGAACTCTTTTAAATCCATAGGCAAAATATAAGTAAAAATATCCACGAGGTGGTCCGACTCAATTGAACTCGAATTCTCGTGTACTAACCCCTTTGAGATTTATCGAAAAACCGAGTCCATGCCATATAGGCACCGATTAGGCTACGAATTGAGCCGAATAAAATTCTATGAACTTCTATAACCCATAGGGAAAATATAGTAAAAATATCCACGAGATGGTTCGACTCAATTATCTCGAATTCCCGTGTACTAACCCCTTTGAGATTTATCGAAAAACCGAGTCCATGCCATATAGGCACCGATTCGGCTACGAATTGAGCCGAATAAAATTTTATGAATTCCTATAAACCCATAGGGAAATATATATAAAATAACGACGAGGTGGTCCGACTCAATGGGTCTTGAATTCCCGTGTACTAACCCTTTTGAGATTTATCGATAAACCGAGTTGATGCCATATCGGCATCGATTCGACTCAAAATCGAGCCAAATAAAATTTTATGAACTCCTATAAACCCATAGGGAATATATATATAAATATATCCACAGTGTGGTCCGACTCAATAGGTCACGAAATCTCGTGTATTAACCCCTTTCATATTTATCGAAAAACCGAGTCCATTCTATATCGACACCAAATCGGCTCCGAATCGAGACGAATAAAATTCTATGAACTCTTTTAAATCCATAGGCAAAATATAAGTATAAATATCCACGAGGTGGTCCGACTCAATTGAGCTCGAATTCCCGTGTACTAACCCCTTTGAGATTTCTCGAAAAACCGAGTCCATGCCATATAGGCACCGATTCGGCTACGAATTGAGCCGAATAAAATTTTATGAACTCCTAATAACCCATAGGGAAAATATATGTAAAAATATCCACGAGGTGGTCGACTCAATTGATCTCGAATTCCCAGGTACTAACCCCTTTGAGATTTATCGAAAAACCGAGTCCATGCCATATAGGCACCGATTCGGCTACGAATTGAGCCGAATAAAATTTTATGAATTCCTATAAACCCATAGGGAAAATATATATAAAAATAACCACGTGGTGGTCCGACTCAATGGGTCTTGAATTCCCGTGTACTAACCCTTTTGAGATTTATCGATAAACCGAGTTGATGCCATATCGGCATCGATTCGACTAAAAATCGAGCCAAATAAAATTTTATGAACTCCTATAAACCCATAGGGAAAATATATATAAATATATCCACGGTGTGGTCCGACTCAATAGGTCACGAAATCTCGTGTATTAACCCCTTTCATATTTATCGAAAAACCGAGTCCATTCTATATCGACACCAAATCGGCTCCGAATCGAGACGAATAAAATTCTATGAACTCTTTTAAATCCATAGGCAAAATATAAGTAAAAATATCCACGAGGTGGTCCGACTCAATTGAACTCGAATTCTCGTGTACTAACCCCTTTGAGATTTATCGAAAAACCGAGTCCATGCCATATAGGCACCGATTAGGCTACGAATTGAGCCGAATAAAATTCTATGAACTTCTATAAACCCATAGGGAAAATATAAGTAAAAATATCCACGAGATGGTTCGACTCAATCATCTCGAATTCCCGTGTACTAACCCCTTTGAGATTTATCGAAAAACCGAGTCCATGCCATATAGGCACCGATTCGGCTACGAATTGAGCCGAATAAAATTTTATGAATTCCTATAAACCCATAGGGAAATATATATAAAAATAACGACGAGGTGGTCCGACTCAATGGGTCTCGAATTCCCGTGTACTAACCCTTTTGAGATTTATCGATAAACCGAGTTGATGCCATATCGGCATCGATTCGACTCAAAATCGAGCCAAATAAAATTTTATGAACTCCTATAAACCCATAGGGAATATATATATAAATATATCCACAGTGTGGTCCGACTCAATAGGTCACGAAATCTCGTGTATTAACCCCTTTCATATTTATCGAAAAACCGAGTCCATTCTATATCGACACCAAATCGGCTCCGAATCGAGACGAATAAAATTCTATGAACTCTTTTAAATCCATAGGCAAAATATAAGTATAAATATCCACGAGGTGGTCCGACTCAATTGAGCTCGAATTCCCGTGTACTAACCCCTTTGAGATTTCTCGAAAAACCGAGTCCATGCCATATAGGCACCGATTCGGCTACGAATTGAGCCGAATAAAATTTTATGAACTCCTAATAACCCATAGGGAAAATATATGTAAAAATATCAATGAGGTGGTCCGACTCAATTGATCTCGAATTCCCAGGTACTAACCCCTTTGAGATTTATCGAAAAACCGAGTCCATGCCATATAGGCACCGATTCGGCTACGAATTGAGCCGAATAAAATTTTATGAATTCCTATAAACCCATAGGGAAAATATATATAAAAATAACCACGTGGTGGTCCGACTCAATGGGTCTTGAATTCCCGTGTACTAACCCTTTTGAGATTTATCGATAAACCGAGTTGATGCCATATCGGCATCGATTCGACTAAAAATCGAGCCAAATAAAATTTTATGAACTCCTATAAACCCATAGGGAAAATATATATAAATATATCCACGGTGTGGTCCGACTCAATAGGTCACGAAATCTCGTGTATTAACCCCTTTCATATTTATCGAAAAACCGAGTCCATTCTATATCGACACCAAATCGGCTCCGAATCGAGACGAATAAAATTCTATGAACTCTTTTAAATCCATAGGCAAAATATAAGTAAAAATATCCACGAGGTGGTCCGACTCAATTGAACTCGAATTGCCGTGTACTAACCCCTTTGAGATTTATCGAAAAACCGAGTCCATGCCATATAGGCACCGATTAGGCTACGAATTGAGCCGAATAAAATTCTATGAACTTCTATAACCCATAGGGAAAATATAAGTAAAAATATCCACGAGATGGTCGACTCAATTGATCTCGAATTCCCGTGTACTAACCCCTTTGAGATTTATCGAAAAACCGAGTCCATGCCATATAGGCACCGATTCGGCTACGAATTGAGCCGAATAAAATTTTATGAATTCCTATAAACCCATAGGGAATATATATATAAAAATAACCACGTGGTGGTCCGACTCAATGGGTCTTGAATTCCCGTGTACTAACCCTTTTGAGATTTATCGATAAACCGAGTTGATGCCATATCGGCATCGATTCGACTAAAAATCGAGCCAAATAAAATTTTATGAACTCCTATAAACCCATAGGGAAAATATATATAAATATATCCACGGTGTGGTCCGACTCAATAGGTCACGAAATCTCGTGTATTAACCCCTTTCATATTTATCGAAAAACCGAGTCCATTCTATATCGACACCAAATCGGCTCCGAATCGAGACGAATAAAATTCTATGAACTCTTTTAAATCCATAGGCAAAATATAAGTAAAAATATCCACGAGGTGGTCCGACTCAATTGAACTCGAATTCTCGTGTACTAACCCCTTTGAGATTTATCGAAAAACCGAGTCCATGCCATATAGGCACCGATTAGGCTACGAATTGAGCCGAATAAAATTCTATGAACTTCTATAAACCCATAGGGAAAATATAAGTAAAAATATCCACGAGATGGTTCGACTCAAATCATCTCGAATTCCCGTGTACTAACCCCTTTGAGATTTATCGAAAAACCGAGTCCATGCCATATAGGCACCGATTCGGCTACGAATTGAGCCGAATAAAATTTTATGAATTCCTATAAACCCATAGGGAAATTATATATAAAAATAACGACGAGGTGGTCCGACTCAATGGGTCTCGAATTCCCGTGTACTAACCCTTTTGAGATTTATCGATAAACCGAGTTGATGCCATATCGGCATCGATTCGACTCAAAATCGAGCCAAATAAAATTTTATGAACTCCTATAAACCCATAGGGAATATATATATAAATATATCCACAGTGTGGTCCGACTCAATAGGTCACGAAATCTCGTGTATTAACCCCTTTCATATTTATCGAAAAACCGAGTCCATTCTATATCGACACCAAATCGGCTCCGAATCGAGACGAATAAAATTCTATGAACTCTTTTAAATCCATAGGCAAAATATAAGTATAAATATCCACGAGGTGGTCCGACTCAATTGAGCTCGAATTCCCGTGTACTAACCCCTTTGAGATTTCTCGAAAAACCGAGTCCATGCCATATAGGCACCGATTCGGCTACGAATTGAGCCGAATAAAATTTTATGAACTCCTAATAACCCATAGGGAAAATATATGTAAAAATATCAATGATGTGGTCGACTCAATTGATCTCGAATTCCCAGGTACTAACCCCTTTGAGATTTATCGAAAAACCGAGTCCATGCCATATAGGCACCGATTCGGCTACGAATTGAGCCGAATAAAATTTTATGAATTCCTATAAACCCATAGGGAAATATATATAAAAATAACGACGTGGTGGTCCGACTCAATGGGTCTTGAATTCCCGTGTACTAACCCTTTTGAGATTTATCGATAAACCGAGTTGATGCCATATCGGCATCGATTCGACTCAAAATCGAGCCAAATAAAATTTTATGAACTCCTATAAACCCATAGGGAATATATATATAAATATATCCACAGTGTGGTCCGACTCAATAGGTCACGAAATCTCGTGTATTAACCCCTTTCATATTTATCGAAAAACCGAGTCCATTCTATATCGACACCAAATCGGCTCCGAATCGAGACGAATAAAATTCTATGAACTCTTTTAAATCCATAGGCAAAATATAAGTATAAATATCCACGAGGTGGTCCGACTCAATTGAGCTCGAATTCCCGTGTACTAACCCCTTTGAGATTTCTCGAAAAACCGAGTCCATGCCATATAGGCACCGATTCGGCTACGAATTGAGCCGAATAAAATTTTATGAACTCCTAATAACCCATAGGGAAAATATATGTAAAAATATCCACGAGGTGGTCCGACTCAATTGATCTCGAATTCCCATGTACTAACCCCTTTGAGATTTATCGAAAAACCGAGTCCATGCCATATAGGCACCGATTCGGCTACGAATTGAGCCGAATAAAATTTTATGAATTCCTATAAACCCATAGGGAAAATATATATAAAAATAACCACGTGGTGGTCCGACTCAATGGGTCTTGAATTCCCGTGTACTAACCCTTTTGAGATTTATCGATAAACCGAGTTGATGCCATATCGGCATCGATTCGACTAAAAATCGAGCCAAATAAAATTTTATGAACTCCTATAAACCCATAGGGAAAATATATATAAATATATCCACGGTGTGGTCCGACTCAATAGGTCACGAAATCTCGTGTATTAACCCCTTTCATATTTATCGAAAAACCGAGTCCATTCTATATCGACACCAAATCGGCTCCGAATCGAGACGAATAAAATTCTATGAACTCTTTTAAATCCATAGGCAAAATATAAGTAAAAATATCCACGAGGTGGTCCGACTCAATTGAACTCGAATTGCCGTGTACTAACCCCTTTGAGATTTATCGAAAAACCGAGTCCATGCCATATAGGCACCGATTAGGCTACGAATTGAGCCGAATAAAATTCTATGAACTTCTATATACCCATAGGGAAAATATAAGTAAAAATATCCACGAGATGGTCCGACTCAATTGATCTCGAATTTCCGTGTACTAACCCCTTTGAGATTTATCGAAAAACCGAGTCCATGCCATATAGGCACCGATTCGGCTACGAATTGAGCCGAATAAAATTTTATGAATTCCTATAAACCCATAGGGAATATATATATAAAAATAACCACGTGGTGGTCCGACTCAATGGGTCTTGAATTCCCGTGTACTAACCCTTTTGAGATTTATCGATAAACCGAGTTGATGCCATATCGGCATCGATTCGACTCAAAATCGAGCCAAATAAAATTTTATGAACTCCTATAAACCCATAGGGAATATATATATAAATATATCCACAGTGTGGTCCGACTCAATAGGTCACGAAATCTCGTGTATTAACCCCTTTCATATTTATCGAAAAACCGAGTCCATTCTATATCGACACCAAATCGGCTCCGAATCGAGACGAATAAAATTCTATGAACTCTTTTAAATCCATAGGCAAAATATAAGTATAAATATCCACGAGGTGGTCCGACTCAATTGAGCTCGAATTCCCGTGTACTAACCCCTTTGAGATTTCTCGAAAAACCGAGTCCATGCCATATAGGCACCGATTCGGCTACGAATTGAGCCGAATAAAATTTTATGAACTCCTAATAACCCATAGGGAAAATATATGTAAAAATATCAATGAGGTGGTCGACTCAATTGATCTCGAATTCCCAGGTACTAACCCCTTTGAGATTTATCGAAAAACCGAGTCCATGCCATATAGGCACCGATTCGGCTACGAATTGAGCCGAATAAAATTTTATGAATTCCTATAAACCCATAGGACAAATATATATAAAAATAACCACGTGGTGGTCCGACTCAATGGGTCTTGAATTCCCGTGTACTAACCCTTTTGAGATTTATCGATAAACCGAGTTGATGCCATATCGGCATCGATTCGACTAAAAATCGAGCCAAATAAAATTTTATGAACTCCTATAAACCCATAGGGAAAATATATATAAATATATCCACGGTGTGGTCCGACTCAATAGGTCACGAAATCTCGTGTATTAACCCCTTTCATATTTATCGAAAAACCGAGTCCATTCTATATCGACACCAAATCGGCTCCGAATCGAGACGAATAAAATTCTATGAACTCTTTTAAATCCATAGGCAAAATATAAGTAAAAATATCCACGAGGTGGTCCGACTCAATTGAACTCGAATTGCCGTGTACTAACCCCTTTGAGATTTATCGAAAAACCGAGTCCATGCCATATAGGCACCGATTAGGCTACGAATTGAGCCGAATAAAATTCTATGAACTTCTATATACCCATAGGGAAAATATAAGTAAAAATATCCACGAGATGGTCCGACTCAATTGATCTCGAATTTCCGTGTACTAACCCCTTTGAGATTTATCGAAAAACCGAGTCCATGCCATATAGGCACCGATTCGGCTACGAATTGAGCCGAATAAAATTTTATGAATTCCTATAAACCCATAGGGAATATATATATAAAAATAACCACGTGGTGGTCCGACTCAATGGGTCTTGAATTCCCGTGTACTAACCCTTTTGAGATTTATCGATAAACCGAGTTGATGCCATATCGGCATCGATTCGACTAAAAATCGAGCCAAATAAAATTTTATGAACTCCTATAAACCCATAGGGAAAATATATATAAATATATCCACGGTGTGGTCCGACTCAATAGGTCACGAAATCTCGTGTATTAACCCCTTTCATATTTATCGAAAAACCGAGTCCATTCTATATCGACACCAAATCGGCTCCGAATCGAGACGAATAAAATTCTATGAACTCTTTTAAATCCATAGGCAAAATATAAGTAAAAATATCCACGAGGTGGTCCGACTCAATTGAACTCGAATTCCCGTGTACTAACCCCTTTGAGATTTATCGAAAAACCGAGTCCATGCCATATAGGCACCGATTAGGCTACGAATTGAGCCGAATAAAATTCTATGAACTCCTATAAACCCATAGGGAAAATATAAGTAAAAATATCCACGAGATGGTTCGACTCAAATCATCTCGAATTCCCGTGTACTAACCCCTTTGAGATTTATCGAAAAACCGAGTCCATGCCATATAGGCACCGATTCGGCTACGAATTGAGCCGAATAAAATTTTATGAATTCCTATAAACCCATAGGGAAATTATATGTAAAAATAACGACGAGGTGGTCCGACTCAATGGGTCTCGAATTCCCGTGTACTAACCTTTTGAGATTTATCGATAAACCGAGTTGATGCCATATCGGCATCGATTCGACTCAAAATCGAGCCAAATAAAATTTTATGAACTCCTATAAACCCATAGGGAATATATATATAAATATATCCACAGTGTGGTCCGACTCAATAGGTCACGAAATCTCGTGTATTAACCCCTTTCATATTTATCGAAAAACCGAGTCCATTCTATATCGACACCAAATCGGCTCCGAATCGAGACGAATAAAATTCTATGAACTCTTTTAAATCCATAGGCAAAATATAAGTAAAAATATCCACGAGGTGGTCCGACTCAATTGAACTCGAATTCCCGTGTACTAACCCCTTTGAGATTTATCGAAAAACCGAGTCCATGCCATATAGGCACTGATTCGGCTACGAATTGAGCCGAATAAAATTTTATGAATTCCTATAAACCCATAGGGAAAATATATATAAAAGTAACCACGAGGTGGTCCGACTAAATGGGTCTTGAATTCCCGTGTACTAACCCTTTTGAGATTTACCGATAAACCGAGTTGATGCCATATCGGCATCTATTCGACTAAAAATCGAGCCAAATAAAATTTTATGAACTCCTATAAACCCATAGGGAAAATATATATAAATATATCCACGGTGTGGTTCGACTCAATAGGTCACGAAATCTCGTGTATTAACCCCTTTCATATTTATCGAAAAACCGAGTCCATTCTATATCGACACCAAATCGGCTCCGAATCGAGACGAATAAAATTCTATGAACTCTTTTAAATCCATAGGCAAAATATAAGTAAAAATATCCACGAGGTGGTCCGACTCAATTGAACTCGAATTCCCGTGTACTAACCCCTTTGAGATTTATCGAAAAACCGAGTCCATGCCATATAGGCACCGATTAGGCTACGAATTGAGCCGAATAAAATTCTATGAACTCCTATAAACCCATAGGGAAAATATAAGTAAAAATATCCACGAGATGGTTCGACTCAAATCATCTCGAATTCCCGTGTACTAACCCCTTTGAGATTTATCGAAAAACCGAGTCCATGCCATATAGGCACCGATTCGGCTACGAATTGAGCCGAATAAAATTTTATGAATTCCTATAAACCCATAGGGAAATTATATGTAAAAATAACGACGAGGTGGTCCGACTCAATGGGTCTCGAATTCCCGTCTACTAACCCTTTTGAGATTTATCGATAAACCGAGTTGATGCCATATCGGCATCGATTCGACTCAAAATCGAGCCAAATAAAATTTTATGAACTCCTATAAACCCATAGGGAATATATATATAAATATATCCACAGTGTGGTCCGACTCAATAGGTCACGAAATCTCGTGTATTAACCCCTTTCATATTTATCGAAAAACCGAGTCCATTCTATATCGACACCAAATCGGCTCCGAATCGAGACGAAAAAATTCTATGAACTCTTTTAAATCCATAGGCAAAATATAAGTAAAAATATCCACGAGGTGGTCCGACTCAATTGAACTCGAATTCCCGTGTACTAACCCCTTTGAGATTTATCGAAAAACCGAGTCCATGCCATATAGGCACCGATTCGGCTACGAATTGAGCCGAATAAAATTTTATGAATTCCTATAAACCCATAGGGAAAATATATATAAAAATAACCACGAGGTGGTCCGACTAAATGGGTCTTGAATTCCCGTGTACTAACCCTTTTGAGATTTACCGATAAACCGAGTTGATGCCATATCGGCATCGATTCGACTAAAAATCGAGCCAAATAAAATTTTATGAACTCCTATAAACCCATAGGGAAAATATATATAAATATATCCATGGTGTGGTCCGACTCAATAGGTCACGAAATCTCGTGTATTAACCCCTTTCATATTTATCGAAAAACCGAGTCCATTCTATATCGACACCAAATTGGCTCCGAATCGAGACGAATAAAATTCTATGAACTCTTTTAAATCCATAGGCAAAATATAAGTAAAAATATCCACGAGGTGGTCCGACTCAATTGAACTCGAATTCCCGTGCACTAACCCCTTTGAGATTTATCGAAAAACCGAGTCCATGCCATATAGGCACCGATTAGGCTACGAATTGAGCCGAATAAAATTCTATGAACTCCTATAAACCCATAGGGAAAATATAAGTAAAAATATCCACGAGATGGTTCGACTCAAATCATCTCGAATTCCCGTGTACTAACCCCTTTGAGATTTATCGAAAAACCGAGTCCATGCCATATAGGCACCGATTCGGCTACGAATTGAGCCGAATAAAATTTTATGAATTCCTATAAACCCATAGGGAAATTATATGTAAAAATAACGACGAGGTGGTCCGACTCAATGGGTCTCGAATTCCCGTGTACTAACCCTTTTGAGATTTATCGATAAACCGAGTTGATGCCATATCGGCATCGATTCGACTCAAAATCGAGCCAAATAAAATTTTATGAACTCCTATAAACCCATAGGGAATATATATATAAATATATCCACAGTGTGGTCCGACTCAATAGGTCACGAAATCTCGTGTATTAACCCCTTTCATATTTATCGAAAAACCGAGTCCATTCTATATCGACACCAAATCGGCTCCGAATCGAGACGAATAAAATTCTATGAACTCTTTTAAATCCATAGGCAAAATATAAGTAAAAATATCCACGAGGTGGTCCGACTCAATTGAACTCGAATTCCCGTGTACTAACCCCTTTGAGATTTATCGAAAAACCGAGTCCATGCCATATAGGCACCGATTAGGCTACGAATTGAGCCGAATAAAATTCTATGAACTCCTATAAACCCATAGGGAAAATATAAGTAAAAATATCCACGAGATGGTTCGACTCAAATCATCTCGAATTCCCGTGTACTAACCCCTTTGAGATTTATCGAAAAACCGAGTCCATGCCATATAGGCACCGATTCGGCTACGAATTGAGCCGAATAAAATTTTATGAATTCCTATAAACCCATAGGGAAATTATATGTAAAAATAACGACGAGGTGGTCCGACTCAATGGGTCTCGAATTCCCGTGTACTAACCCTTTTGAGATTTATCGATAAACCGAGTTGATGCCATATCGGCATCGATTCGACTCAAAATCGAGCCAAATAAAATTTTATGAACTCCTATAAACCCATAGGGAATATATATATAAATATATCCACAGTGTGGTCCGACTCAATAGGTCACGAAATCTCGTGTATTAACCCCTTTCATATTTATCGAAAAACCGAGTCCATTCTATATCGACACCAAATCGGCTCCGAATCGAGACGAATAAAATTCTATGAACTCTTTTAAATCCATAGGCAAAATATAAGTAAAAATATCCACGAGGTGGTCCGACTCAATTGAACTCGAATTCCCGTGTACTAACCCCTTTGAGATTTATCGAAAAACCGAGTCCATGCCATATAGGCACCGATTCGGCTACGAATTGAGCCGAATAAAATTTTATGAATTCCTATAAACCCATAGGGAAAATATATATAAAATAACCACGAGGTGGTCCGACTCAATGGGTCTTGAATTCCCGTGTACTAACCCTTTTGAGATTTACCGATAAACCGAGTTGATGCCATATCGGCATCGATTCGACTAAAAATCGAGCCAAATAAAATTTTATGAACTCCTATAAACCCATAGGGAAATATATATAAATATATCCACGGTGTGGTCCGACTCAATAGGTCACGAAATCTCGTGTATTAACCCCTTTCATATTTATCGAAAAACCGAGTCCATTCTATATCGACACCAAATCGGCTCCGAATCGAGACGAATAAAATTCTATGAACTCTTTTAAATCCATAGGCAAAATATAAGTAAAAATATCCACGAGGTGGTCCGACTCAATTGAACTCGAATTCCCGTGTACTAACCCCTTTGAGATTTATCGAAAAACCGAGTCCATGCCATATAGGCACCGATTAGGCTACGAATTGAGCCGAATAAAATTCTATGAACTCCTATAAACCCATAGGGAAAATATAAGTAAAAATATCCACGAGATGGTTCGACTCAAATCATCTCGAATTCCCGTGTACTAACCCCTTTGAGATTTATCGAAAAACCGAGTCCATGCCATATAGGCACCGATTCGGCTACGAATTGAGCCGAATAAAATTTTATGAATTCCTATAAACCCATAGGGAATTATATGTAAAAATAACGACGAGGTGGTCCGACTCAATGGGTCTCGAATTCCCGTGTACTAACCCTTTTGAGATTTATCGATAAACCGAGTTGATGCCATATCGGCATCGATTCGACTCAAAATCGAGCCAAATAAAATTTTATGAACTCCTATAAACCCATAGGAATATATATATAAATATATCCACAGTGTGGTCCGACTCAATAGGTCACGAAATCTCGTGTATTAACCCCTTTCATATTTATCGAAAAACCGAGTCCATTCTATATCGACACAAAATCGGCTCCGAATCGAGACGAATAAAATTCTATGAACTCTTTTAAATCCATAGGCAAAATATAAGTAAAAATATCCACGAGGTGGTCCGACTCAATTGAACTCGAATTCCCGTGTACTAACCCCTTTGAGATTTATCGAAAAACCGAGTCCATGCCATATAGGCACCGATTCGGCTACGAATTGAGCCGAATAAAATTTTATGAATTCCTATAAACCCATAGGGAAAATATATATAAAAGTAACCACGAGGTGGTCCGACTCAATGGGTCTTGAATTCCCGTGTACTAACCCTTTTGAGATTTACCGATAAACCGAGTTGATGCCATATCGGCATCGATTCGACTAAAAATCGAGCCAAATAAAATTTTATGAACTCCTATAAACCCATAGGGAAAATATATATAAATATATCCACGGTGTGGTCCGACTCAATAGGTCACGAAATCTCGTGTATTAACCCCTTTCATATTTATCGAAAAACCGAGTCCATTCTATATCGACACCAAATCGGCTCCGAATCGAGACGAATAAAATTCTATGAACTCTTTTAAATCCATAGGCAAAATATAAGTAAAAATATCCACGAGGTGGTCCGACTCAATTGAACTCGAATTCCCGTGTACTAACCCCTTTGAGATTTATCGAAAAACCGAGTCCATGCCATATAGGCACCGATTAGGCTACGAATTGAGCCGAATAAAATTCTATGAACTCCTATAAACCCATAGGGAAAATATAAGTAAAAATATCCACGAGATGGTTCGACTCAAATCATCTCGAATTCCCGTGTACTAACCCCTTTGAGATTTATCGAAAAACCGAGTCCATGCCATATAGGCACCGATTCGGCTACGAATTGAGCCGAATAAAATTTTATGAATTCCTATAAACCCATAGGGAAATTATATGTAAAAATAACGACGAGGTGGTCCGACTCAATGGGTCTCGAATTCCCGTGTACTAACCCTTTTGAGATTTATCGATAAACCGAGTTGATGCCATATCGGCATCGATTCGACTCAAAATCGAGCCAAATAAAATTTTATGAACTCCTATAAACCCATAGGGAATATATATATAAATATATCCACAGTGTGGTCCGACTCAATAGGTCACGAAATCTCGTGTATTAACCCCTTTCATATTTATCGAAAAACCGAGTCCATTCTATATCGACACCAAATCGGCTCCGAATCGAGACGAATAAAATTCTATGAACTCTTTTAAATCCATAGGCAAAATATAAGTAAAAATATCCACGAGGTGGTCCGACTCAATTGAACTCGAATTCCCGTGTACTAACCCCTTTGAGATTTATCGAAAAACCGAGTCCATGCCATATAGGCACCGATTCGGCTACGAATTGAGCCGAATAAAATTTTATGAATTCCTATAAACCCATAGGGAAAATATATATAAAAATAACCACGAGGTGGTCCGACTCAATGGGTCTTGAATTCCCGTGTACTAACCCTTTTGAGATTTACCGATAAACCGAGTTGATGCCATATCGGCATCGATTCGACTAAAAATCGAGCCAAATAAAATTTTATGAACTCCTATAAACCCATAGGGAAAATATATATAAATATATCCACGGTGTGGTCCGACTCAATAGGTCACGAAATCTCGTGTATTAACCCCTTTCATATTTATCGAAAAACCGAGTCCATTCTATATCGACACCAAATTGGCTCCGAATCGAGACGAATAAAATTCTATGAACTCTTTTAAATCCATAGGCAAAATATAAGTAAAAATATCCACGAGGTGGTCCGACTCAATTGAACTCGAATTCCCGTGTACTAACCCCTTTGAGATTTATCGAAAAACCGAGTCCATGCCATATAGGCACCGATTAGGCTACGAATTGAGCCGAATAAAATTCTATGAACTCCTATAAACCCATAGGGAAAATATAAGTAAAAATATCCACGAGATGGTTCGACTCAAATCATCTCGAATTCCCGTGTACTAACCCCTTTGAGATTTATCGAAAAACCGAGTCCATGCCATATAGGCACCGATTCGGCTACGAATTGAGCCGAATAAAATTTTATGAATTCCTATAAACCCATAGGGAAATTATATGTAAAAATAACGACGAGGTGGTCCGACTCAATGGGTCTCGAATTCCCGTGTACTAACCCTTTTGAGATTTATCGATAAACCGAGTTGATGCCATATCGGCATCGATTCGACTCAAAATCGAGCCAAATAAAATTTTATGAACTCCTATAAACCCATAGGGAATATATATATAAATATATCCACAGTGTGGTCCGACTCAATAGGTCACGAAATCTCGTGTATTAACCCCTTTCATATTTATCGAAAAACCGAGTCCATTCTATATCGACACCAAATCGGCTCCGAATCGAGACGAATAAAATTCTATGAACTCTTTTAAATCCATAGGCAAAATATAAGTAAAAATATCCACGAGGTGGTCCGACTCAATTGAACTCGAATTCCCGTGTACTAACCCCTTTGAGATTTATCGAAAAACCGAGTCCATGCCATATAGGCACCGATTAGGCTACGAATTGAGCCGAATAAAATTCTATGAACTCCTATAAACCCATAGGGAAAATATAAGTAAAAATATCCACGAGATGGTTCGACTCAAATCATCTCGAATTCCCGTGTACTAACCCCTTTGAGATTTATCGAAAAACCGAGTCCATGCCATATAGGCACCGATTCGGCTACGAATTGAGCCGAATAAAATTTTATGAATTCCTATAAACCCATAGGGAAATTATATGTAAAAATAACGACGAGGTGGTCCGACTCAATGGGTCTCGAATTCCCGTGTACTAACCCTTTTGAGATTTATCGATAAACCGAGTTGATGCCATATCGGCATCGATTCGACTCAAAATCGAGCCAAATAAAATTTTATGAACTCCTATAAACCCATAGGGAATATATATATAAATATATCCACAGTGTGGTCCGACTCAATAGGTCACGAAATCTCGTGTATTAACCCCTTTCATATTTATCGAAAAACCGAGTCCATTCTATATCGACACCAAATCGGCTCCGAATCGAGACGAATAAAATTCTATGAACTCTTTTAAATCCATAGGCAAAATATAAGTAAAAATATCCACGAGGTGGTCCGACTCAATTGAACTCGAATTCCCGTGTACTAACCCCTTTGAGATTTATCGAAAAACCGAGTCCATGCCATATAGGCACCGATTCGGCTACGAATTGAGCCGAATAAAATTTTATGAATTCCTATAAACCCATAGGGAAAATATATATATAAAAATAACCACGAGGTGGTCCGACTCAATGGGTCTTGAATTCCCGTGTACTAACCCTTTTGAGATTTACCGATAAACCGAGTTGATGCCATATCGGCATCGATTCGACTCAAAATCGAGCCAAATAAAATTTTATGAACTCCTATAAACCCATAGGGAAAATATATATAAATATATCCACGGTGTGGTCCGACTCAATAGGTCACGAAATCTCGTGTATTAACCCCTTTCATATTTATCGAAAAACCGAGTCCATTCTATATCGACACCAAATCGGCTCCGAATCGAGACGAATAAAATTCTATGAACTCTTTTAAATCCATAGGCAAAATATAAGTAAAAATATCCACGAGGTGGTCCGACTCAATTGAACTCGAATTCCCGTGTACTAACCCCTTTGAGATTTATCGAAAAACCGACCATGCCATATAGGCACCGATTAGGCTACGAATTGAGCCGAATAAAATTCTATGAACTCCTATAAACCCATAGGGAAAATATAAGTAAAAATATCCACGAGATGGTTCGACTCAAATCATCTCGAATTCCCGTGTACTAACCCCTTTGAGATTTATCGAAAAACCGAGTCCATGCCATATAGGCACCGATTCGGCTACGAATTGAGCCGAATAAAATTTTATGAATTCCTATAAACCCATAGGGAAATTATATGTAAAAATAACGACGAGGTGGTCCGACTCAATGGGTCTCGAATTCCCGTGTACTAACCCTTTTGAGATTTATCGATAAACCGAGTTGATGCCATATCGGCATCGATTCGACTCAAAATCGAGCCAAATAAAATTTTATGAACTCCTATAAACCCATAGGGAATATATATATAAATATATCCACAGTGTGGTCCGACTCAATAGGTCACGAAATCTCGTGTATTAACCCCTTTCATATTTATCGAAAAACCGAGTCCATTCTATATCGACACCAAATCGGCTCCGAATCGAGACGAATAAAATTCTATGAACTCTTTTAAATCCATAGGCAAAATATAAGTAAAAATATCCACGAGGTGGTCCGACTCAATTGAACTCGAATTCCCGTGTACTAACCCCTTTGAGATTTATCGAAAAACCGAGTCCATGCCATATAGGCACCGATTCGGCTACGAATTGAGCCGAATAAAATTTTATGAATTCCTATAAACCCATAGGGAAAATATATATAAAAATAACCACGAGGTGGTCCGACTCAATGGGTCTTGAATTCCCGTGTACTAACCCTTTTGAGATTTACCGATAAACCGAGTTGATGCCATATCGGCATCGATTCGACTAAAAATCGAGCCAAATAAAATTTTATGAACTCCTATAAACCCATAGGGAAAATATATATAAATATATCCACGGTGTGGTCCGACTCAATAGGTCACGAAATCTCGTGTATTAACCCCTTTCATATTTATCGAAAAACCGAGTCCATTCTATATCGACACAAAATCGGCTCCGAATCGAGACGAATAAAATTCTATGAACTCTTTTAAATCCATAGGCAAAATATAAGTAAAAATATCCACGAGGTGGTCCGACTCAATTGAACTCGAATTCCCGTGTACTAACCCCTTTGAGATTTATCGAAAAACCGAGTCCATGCCATATAGGCACCGATTCGGCTACGAATTGAGCCGAATAAAATTTTATGAATTCCTATAAACCCATAGGGAAAATATATATAAAAATAACCACGAGGTGGTCCGACTAAATGGGTCTTGAATTCCCGTGTACTAACCCTTTTGAGATTTACCGATAAACCGAGTTGATGCCATATCGGCATCGATTCGACTAAAAATCGAGCCAAATAAAATTTTATGAACTCCTATAAACCCATAGGGAAAATATATATAAATATATCCACGGTGTGGTCCGACTCAATAGGTCACGAAATCTCGTGTATTAACCCCTTTCATATTTATCGAAAAACCGAGTCCATTCTATATCGACACCAAATCGGCTCCGAATCGAGACGAATAAAATTCTATGAACTCTTTTAAATCCATAGGCAAAATATAAGTAAAAATATCCACGAGGTGGTCCGACTCAATTGAACTCGAATTCCCGTGTACTAACCCCTTTGAGATTTATCGAAAAACCGAGTCCATGCCATATAGGCACCGATTAGGCTACGAATTGAGCCGAATAAAATTCTATGAACTCCTATAAACCCATAGGGAAAATATAAGTAAAAATATCCACGAGATGGTTCGACTCAAATCATCTCGAATTCCCGTGTACTAACCCCTTTGAGATTTATCGAAAAACCGAGTCCATGCCATATAGGCACCGATTCGGCTACGAATTGAGCCGAATAAAATTTTATGAATTCCTATAAACCCATAGGGAAATTATATGTAAAAATAACGACGAGGTGGTCCGACTCAATGGGTCTCGAATTCCCGTGTACTAACCCTTTTGAGATTTATCGATAAACCGAGTTGATGCCATATCGGCATCGATTCGACTCAAAATCGAGCCAAATAAAATTTTATGAACTCCTATAAACCCATAGGGAATATATATATAAATATATCCACAGTGTGGTCCGACTCAATAGGTCACGAAATCTCGTGTATTAACCCCTTTCATATTTATCGAAAAACCGAGTCCATTCTATATCGACACAAAATCGGCTCCGAATCGAGACGAATAAAATTCTATGAACTCTTTTAAATCCATAGGCAAAATATAAGTAAAAATATCCACGAGGTGGTCCGACTCAATTGAACTCGAATTCCCGTGTACTAACCCCTTTGAGATTTATCGAAAAACCGACCATGCCATATAGGCACCGATTAGGCTACGAATTGAGCCGAATAAAATTCTATGAACTCCTATAAACCCATAGGGAAAATATAATTAAAAATATCCACGAGATGGTTCGACTCAAATCATCTCGAATTCCCGTGTACTAACCCCTTTGAGATTTATCGAAAAACCGAGTCCATGCCATATAGGCACCGATTCGGCTACGAATTGAGCCGAATAAAATTTTATGAATTCCTATAAACCCATAGGGAAGTTATATGTAAAAATAACGACGAGGTGGTCCGACTCAATGGGTCTCGAATTCCCGTGTACTAACCCTTTTGAGATTTATCGATAAACCGAGTTGATGCCATATCGGCATCGATTCGACTCAAAATCGAGCCAAATAAAATTTTATGAACTCCTATAAACCCATAGGGAATATATATATAAATATATCCACAGTGTGGTCCGACTCAATAGGTCACGAAATCTCGTGTATTAACCCCTTTCATATTTATCGAAAAACCGAGTCCATTCTATATCGACACAAAATCGGCTCCGAATCGAGACGAATAAAATTCTATGAACTCTTTTAAATCCATAGGCAAAATATAAGTAAAAATATCCACGAGGTGGTCCGACTCAATTGAACTCGAATTCCCGTGTACTAACCCCTTTGAGATTTATCGAAAAACCGAGTCCATGCCATATAGGCACCGATTCGGCTACGAATTGAGCCGAATAAAATTTTATGAATTCCTATAAACCCATAGGGAAAATATATATAAAAGTAACCACGAGGTGGTCCGACTAAATGGGTCTTGAATTCCCGTGTACTAACCCTTTTGAGATTTACCGATAAACCGAGTTGATGCCATATCGGCATCTATTCGACTAAAAATCGAGCCAAATAAAATTTTATGAACTCCTATAAACCCATAGGGAAAATATATATAAATATATCCACGGTGTGGTTCGACTCAATAGGTCACGAAATCTCGTGTATTAACCCCTTTCATATTTATCGAAAAACCGAGTCCGTTCTATATCGACACCAAATCGGCTCCGAATCGAGACGAATAAAATTCTATGAACTCTTTTAAATCCATAGGCAAAATATAAGTAAAAATATCCACGAGGTGGTCCGACTCAATTGAACTCGAATTCCCGTGTACTAACCCCTTTGAGATTTATCGAAAAACCGAGTCCATGCCATATAGGCACCGATTAGGCTACGAATTGAGCCGAATAAAATTCTATGAACTCCTATAAACCCATAGGGAAAATATAAGTAAAAATATCCACGAGATGGTTCGACTCAAATCATCTCGAATTCCCGTGTACTAACCCCTTTGAGATTTATCGAAAAACCGAGTCCATGCCATATAGGCACCGATTCGGCTACGAATTGAGCCGAATAAAATTTTATGAATTCCTATAAACCCATAGGGAAATTATATGTAAAAATAACGACGAGGTGGTCCGACTCAATGGGTCTCGAATTCCCGTCTACTAACCCTTTTGAGATTTATCGATAAACCGAGTTGATGCCATATCGGCATCGATTCGACTCAAAATCGAGCCAAATAAAATTTTATGAACTCCTATAAACCCATAGGGAATATATATATAAATATATCCACAGTGTGGTCCGACTCAATAGGTCACGAAATCTCGTGTATTAACCCCTTTCATATTTATCGAAAAACCGAGTCCATTCTATATCGACACAAAATCGGCTCCGAATCGAGACGAATAAAATTCTATGAACTCTTTTAAATCCATAGGCAAAATATAAGTAAAAATATCCACGAGGTGGTCCGACTCAATTGAACTCGAATTCCCGTGTACTAACCCCTTTGAGATTTATCGAAAAACCGAGTCCATGCCATATAGGCACCGATTCGGCTACGAATTGAGCCGAATAAAATTTTATGAATTCCTATAAACCCATAGGGAAAATATATATAAAAGTAACCACGAGGTGGTCCGACTAAATGGGTCTCGAATTCCCGTGTACTAACCCTTTTGAGATTTACCGATAAACCGAGTTGATGCCATATCGGCATCGATTCGACTCAAAATCGAGCCAAATAAAATTTTATGAACTCCTATAAACCCATAGGGAATATATATATAAATATATCCACGGTGTGGTCCGACTCAATAGGTCACGAAATCTCGTGTATTAACCCCTTTCATATTTATCGAAAAACCGAGTCCGTTCCATATCGACACAAAATCGGCTCCGAATCGAGACGAATAAAATTCTATGAACTCTTTTAAATCCATAGGCAAAATATAAGTAAAAATATCCACGAGGTGGTCCGACTCAATTGAACTCGAATTCCCGTGTACTAACCCCTTTGAGATTTATCGAAAAACCGAGTCCATGCCATATAGGCACCGATTCGGCTACGAATTGAGCCGAATAAAATTTTATGAATTCCTATAAACCCATAGGGAAAATATATATAAAAATAACCACGAGGTGGTCCGACTAAATGGGTCTTGAATTCCCGTGTACTAACCCTTTTGAGATTTACCGATAAACCGAGTTGATGCCATATCGGCATCGATTCGACTAAAAATCGAGCCAAATAAAATTTTATGAACTCCTATAAACCCATAGGGAAAATATATATAAATATATCCACGGTGTGGTCCGACTCAATAGGTCACGAAATCTCGTGTATTAACCCCTTTCATATTTATCGAAAAACCGAGTCCATTCTATATCGACACCAAATCGGCTCCGAATCGAGACGAATAAAATTCTATGAACTCTTTTAAATCCATAGGCAAAATATAAGTAAAAATATCCACGAGGTGGTCCGACTCAATTGAACTCGAATTCCCGTGTACTAACCCCTTTGAGATTTATCGAAAAACCGAGTCCATGCCATATAGGCACCGATTAGGCTACGAATTGAGCCGAATAAAATTCTATGAACTCCTATAAACCCATAGGGAAAATATAAGTAAAAATATCCACGAGATGGTTCGACTCGAATCATCTCGAATTCCCCCTTTGAGATTTATCGAAAAACCGAGTCCATGCCATATAGGCACCGATTCGGCTACGAATTGAGCCGAATAAAATTTTATGAATTCCTATAAACCCATAGGGAAATTATATGTAAAAATAACGACGAGGTGGTCCGACTCAATGGGTCTCGAATTCCCGTCTACTAACCCTTTTGAGATTTATCGATAAACCGAGTTGATGCCATATCGGCATCGATTCGACTCAAAATCGAGCCAAATAAAATTTTATGAACTCCTATAAACCCATAGGGAATATATATATAAATATATCCACAGTGTGGTCCGACTCAATAGGTCACGAAATCTCGTGTATTAACCCCTTTCATATTTATCGAAAAACCGAGTCCATTCTATATCGACACAAAATCGGCTCCGAATCGAGACGAATAAAATTCTATGAACTCTTTTAAATCCATAGGCAAAATATAAGTAAAAATATCCACGAGGTGGTCCGACTCAATTGAACTCGAATTCCCGTGTACTAACCCCTTTGAGATTTATCGAAAAACCGACCATGCCATATAGGCACCGATTAGGCTACGAATTGAGCCGAATAAAATTCTATGAACTCCTATAAACCCATAGGGAAAATATAATTAAAAATATCCACGAGATGGTTCGACTCAAATCATCTCGAATTCCCGTGTACTAACCCCTTTGAGATTTATCGAAAAACCGAGTCCATGCCATATAGGCACCGATTCGGCTACGAATTGAGCCGAATAAAATTTTATGAATTCCTATAAACCCATAGGGAAGTTATATGTAAAAATAACGACGAGGTGGTCCGACTCAATGGGTCTCGAATTCCCGTGTACTAACCCTTTTGAGATTTATCGATAAACCGAGTTGATGCCATATCGGCATCGATTCGACTCAAAATCGAGCCAAATAAAATTTTATGAACTCCTATAAACCCATAGGGAATATATATATAAATATATCCACAGTGTGGTCCGACTCAATAGGTCACGAAATCTCGTGTATTAACCCCTTTCATATTTATCGAAAAACCGAGTCCATTCTATATCGACACAAAATCGGCTCCGAATCGAGACGAATAAAATTCTATGAACTCTTTTAAATCCATAGGCAAAATATAAGTAAAAATATCCACGAGGTGGTCCGACTCAATTGAACTCGAATTCCCGTGTACTAACCCCTTTGAGATTTATCGAAAAACCGAGTCCATGCCATATAGGCACCAATTCGGCTACGAATTGAGCCGAATAAAATTTTATGAATTCCTATAAACCCATAGGGAAAATATATATAAAAGTAACCACGAGGTGGTCCGACTAAATGGGTCTTGAATTCCCGTGTACTAACCCTTTTGAGATTTACCGATAAACCGAGTTGATGCCATATCGGCATCTATTCGACTAAAAATCGAGCCAAATAAAATTTTATGAACTCCTATAAACCCATAGGGAAAATATATATAAATATATCCACGGTGTGGTTCGACTCAATAGGTCACGAAATCTCGTGTATTAACCCCTTTCATATTTATCGAAAAACCGAGTCCGTTCTATATCGACACCAAATCGGCTCCGAATCGAGACGAATAAAATTCTATGAACTCTTTTAAATCCATAGGCAAAATATAAGTAAAAATATCCACGAGGTGGTCCGACTCAATTGAACTCGAATTCCCGTGTACTAACCCCTTTGAGATTTATCGAAAAACCGAGTCCATGCCATATAGGCACCGATTAGGCTACGAATTGAGCCGAATAAAATTCTATGAACTCCTATAAACCCATAGGGAAAATATAAGTAAAAATATCCACGAGATGGTTCGACTCAAATCATCTCGAATTCCCGTGTACTAACCCCTTTGAGATTTATCGAAAAACCGAGTCCATGCCATATAGGCACCGATTCGGCTACGAATTGAGCCGAATAAAATTTTATGAATTCCTATAAACCCATAGGGAAATTATATGTAAAAATAACGACGAGGTGGTCCGACTCAATGGGTCTCGAATTCCCGTCTACTAACCCTTTTGAGATTTATCGATAAACCGAGTTGATGCCATATCGGCATCGATTCGACTCAAAATCGAGCCAAATAAAATTTTATGAACTCCTATAAACCCATAGGAATATATATATAAATATATCCACAGTGTGGTCCGACTCAATAGGTCACGAAATCTCGTGTATTAACCCCTTTCATATTTATCGAAAAACCGAGTCCATTCTATATCGACACAAAATCGGCTCCGAATCGAGACGAATAAAATTCTATGAACTCTTTTAAATCCATAGGCAAAATATAAGTAAAAATATCCACGAGGTGGTCCGACTCAATTGAACTCGAATTCCCGTGTACTAACCCCTTTGAGATTTATCGAAAAACCGACCATGCCATATAGGCACCGATTAGGCTACGAATTGAGCCGAATAAAATTCTATGAACTCCTATAAACCCATAGGGAAAATATAATTAAAAATATCCACGAGATGGTTCGACTCAAATCATCTCGAATTCCCGTGTACTAACCCCTTTGAGATTTATCGAAAAACCGAGTCCATGCCATATAGGCACCGATTCGGCTACGAATTGAGCCGAATAAAATTTTATGAATTCCTATAAACCCATAGGGAAGTTATATGTAAAAATAACGACGAGGTGGTCCGACTCAATGGGTCTCGAATTCCCGTGTACTAACCCTTTTGAGATTTATCGATAAACCGAGTTGATGCCATATCGGCATCGATTCGACTCAAAATCGAGCCAAATAAAATTTTATGAACTCCTATAAACCCATAGGGAATATATATATAAATATATCCACAGTGTGGTCCGACTCAATAGGTCACGAAATCTCGTGTATTAACCCCTTTCATATTTATTGAAAAACCGAGTCCATTCTATATCGACACAAAATCGGCTCCGAATCGAGACGAATAAAATTCTATGAACTCTTTTAAATCCATAGGCAAAATATAAGTAAAAATATCCACGAGGTGGTCCGACTCAATTGAACTCGAATTCCCGTGTACTAACCCCTTTGAGATTTATCGAAAAACCGAGTCCATGCCATATAGGCACCAATTCGGCTACGAATTGAGCCGAATAAAATTTTATGAATTCCTATAAACCCATAGGGAAAATATATATAAAAGTAACCACGAGGTGGTCCGACTAAATGGGTCTTGAATTCCCGTGTACTAACCCTTTTGAGATTTACCAATAAATCGAGTTGATGCCATATCGGCATCTATTCGACTAAAAATCGAGCCAAATAAAATTTTATGAACTCCTATAAACCCATAGGGAAAATATATATAAATATATCCACGGTGTGGTTCGACTCAATAGGTCACGAAATCTCGTGTATTAACCCCTTTCATATTTATCGAAAAACCGAGTCCGTTCTATATCGACACCAAATCGGCTCCGAATCGAGACGAATAAAATTCTATGAACTCTTTTAAATCCATAGGCAAAATATAAGTAAAAATATCCACGAGGTGGTCCGACTCAATTGAACTCGACTTCCCGTGTACTAACCCCTTTGAGATTTATCGAAAAACCGAGTCCATGCCATATAGGCACCGATTAGGCTACGAATTGAGCCGAATAAAATTCTATGAACTCCTATAAACCCATAGGGAAAATATAAGTAAAAATATCCACGAGATGGTTCGACTCAAATCATCTCGAATTCCCGTGTACTAACCCCTTTGAGATTTATCGAAAAACCGAGTCCATGCCATATAGGCACCGATTCGGCTACGAATTGAGCCGAATAAAATTTTATGAATTCCTATAAACCCATAGGGAAATTATATGTAAAAATAACGACGAGGTGGTCCGACTCAATGGGTCTCGAATTATCGTCTACTAACCCTTTTGAGATTTATCGATAAACCGAGTTGATGCCATATCGGCATCGATTCGACTCAAAATCGAGCCAAATAAAATTTTATGAACTCCTATAAACCCATAGGGAATATATATATAAATATATCCACAGTGTGGTCCGACTCAATAGGTCACGAAATCTCGTGTATTAACCCCTTTCATATTTATCGAAAAACCGAGTCCATTCTATATCGACACAAAATCGGCTCCGAATCGAGACGAATAAAATTCTATGAACTCTTTTAAATCCATAGGCAAAATATAAGTAAAAATATCCACGAGGTGGTCCGACTCAATTGAACTCGAATTCCCGTGTACTAACCCCTTTGAGATTTATCGAAAAACCGACCATGCCATATAGGCACCGATTAGGCTACGAATTGAGCCGAATAAAATTCTATGAACTCCTATAAACCCATAGGGAAAATATAATTAAAAATATCCACGAGATGGTTCGACTCAAATCATCTCGAATTCCCGTGTACTAACCCCTTTGAGATTTATCGAAAAACCGAGTCCATGCCATATAGGCACCGATTCGGCTACGAATTGAGCCGAATAAAATTTTATGAATTCCTATAAACCCATAGGGAAGTTATATGTAAAAATAACGACGAGGTGGTCCGACTCAATGGGTCTCGAATTCCCGTGTACTAACCCTTTTGAGATTTATCGATAAACCGAGTTGATGCCATATCGGCATCGATTCGACTCAAAATCGAGCCAAATAAAATTTTATGAACTCCTATAAACCCATAGGGAATATATATATAAATATATCCACAGTGTGGTCCGACTCAATAGGTCACGAAATCTCGTGTATTAACCCCTTTCATATTTATCGAAAAACCGAGTCCATTCTATATCGACACAAAATCGGCTCCGAATCGAGACGAATAAAATTCTATGAACTCTTTTAAATCCATAGGCAAAATATAAGTAAAAATATCCACGAGGTGGTCCGACTCAATTGAACTCGAATTCCCGTGTACTAACCCCTTTGAGATTTATCGAAAAACCGAGTCCATGCCATATAGGCACCAATTCGGCTACGAATTGAGCCGAATAAAATTTTATGAATTCCTATAAACCCATAGGGAAAATATATATAAAAGTAACCACGAGGTGGTCCGACTAAATGGGTCTTGAATTCCCGTGTACTAACCCTTTTGAGATTTACCAATAAACCGAGTTGATGCCATATCGGCATCTATTCGACTAAAAATCGAGCCAAATAAAATTTTATGAACTCCTATAAACCCATAGGGAAAATATATATAAATATATCCATGCTGTGGTTCGACTCAATAGGTCACGAAATCTCGTGTATTAACCCCTTTCATATTTATCGAAAAACCGAGTCCGTTCTATATCGACACCAAATCGGCTCCGAATCGAGACGAATAAAATTCTATGAACTCTTTTAAATCCATAGGCAAAATATAAGTAAAAATATCCACGAGGTGGTCCGACTCAATTGAACTCGAATTCCCGTGTACTAACCCCTTTGAGATTTATCGAAAAACCGAGTCCATGCCATATAGGCACCGATTAGGCTACGAATTGAGCCGAATAAAATTCTATGAACTCCTATAAACCCATAGGGAAAATATAAGTAAAAATATCCACGAGATGGTTCGACTCAAATCATCTCGAATTCCCGTGTACTAACCCCTTTGAGATTTATCGAAAAACCGAGTCCATGCCATATAGGCACCGATTCGGCTACGAATTGAGCCGAATAAAATTTTATGAATTCCTATAAACCCATAGGGAAATTATATGTAAAAATAACGACGAGGTGGTCCGACTCAATGGGTCTCGAATTCCCGTCTACTAACCCTTTTGAGATTTATCGATAAACCGAGTTGATGCCATATCGGCATCGATTCGACTCAAAATCGAGCCAAATAAAATTTTATGAACTCCTATAAACCCATAGGGAATATATATATAAATATATCCACAGTGTGGTCCGACTCAATAGGTCACGAAATCTCGTGTATTAACCCCTTTCATATTTATCGAAAAACCGAGTCCATTCTATATCGACACAAAATCGGCTCCGAATCGAGACGAATAAAATTCTATGAACTCTTTTAAATCCATAGGCAAAATATAAGTAAAAATATCCACGAGGTGGTCCGACTCAATTGAACTCGAATTCCCGTGTACTAACCCCTTTGAGATTTATCGAAAAACCGACCATGCCATATAGGCACCGATTAGGCTACGAATTGAGCCGAATAAAATTCTATGAACTCCTATAAACCCATAGGGAAAATATAATTAAAAATATCCACGAGATGGTTCGACTCAAATCATCTCGAATTCCCGTGTACTAACTCCTTTGAGATTTATCGAAAAACCGAGTCCATGCCATATAGGCACCGATTCGGCTACGAATTGAGCCGAATAAAATTTTATGAATTCCTATAAACCCATAGGGAAGTTATATGTAAAAATAACGACGAGGTGGTCCGACTCAATGGGTCTCGAATTCCCGTGTACTAACCCTTTTGAGATTTATCGATAAACCGAGTTGATGCCATATCGGCATCGATTCGACTCAAAATCGAGCCAAATAAAATTTTATGAACTCCTATAAACCCATAGGGAATATATATATAAATATATCCACAGTGTGGTCCGACTCAATAGGTCACGAAATCTCGTGTATTAACCCCTTTCATATTTATTGAAAAACCGAGTCCATTCTATATCGACACAAAATCGGCTCCGAATCGAGACGAATAAAATTCTATGAACTCTTTTAAATCCATAGGCAAAATATAAGTAAAAATATCCACGAGGTGGTCCGACTCAATTGAACTCGAATTCCCGTGTACTAACCCCTTTGAGATTTATCGAAAAACCGAGTCCATGCCATATAGGCACCAATTCGGCTACGAATTGAGCCGAATAAAATTTTATGAATTCCTATAAACCCATAGGGAAAATATATATAAAAGTAACCACGAGGTGGTCCGACTAAATGGGTCTTGAATTCCCGTGTACTAACCCTTTTGAGATTTACCAATAAACCGAGTTGATGCCATATCGGCATCTATTCGACTAAAAATCGAGCCAAATAAAATTTTATGAACTCCTATAAACCCATAGGGAAAATATATATAAATATATCCACGGTGTGGTTCGACTCAATAGGTCACGAAATCTCGTGTATTAACCCCTTTCATATTTATCGAAAAACCGAGTCCGTTCTATATCGACACCAAATCGGCTCCGAATCGAGACGAATAAAATTCTATGAACTCTTTTAAATCCATAGGCAAAATATAAGTAAAAATATCCACGAGGTGGTCCGACTCAATTGAACTCGAATTCCCGTGTACTAACCCCTTTGAGATTTATCGAAAAACCGAGTCCATGCCATATAGGCACCGATTAGGCTACGAATTGAGCCGAATAAAATTCTATGAACTCCTATAAACCCATAGGGAAAATATAAGTAAAAATATCCACGAGATGGTTCGACTCAAATCATCTCGAATTCCCGTGTACTAACCCCTTTGAGATTTATCGAAAAACCGAGTCCATGCCATATAGGCACCGATTCGGCTACGAATTGAGCCGAATAAAATTTTATGAATTCCTATAAACCCATAGGGAAATTATATGTAAAAATAACGACGAGGTGGTCCGACTCAATGGGTCTCGAATTATCGTCTACTAACCCTTTTGAGATTTATCGATAAACCGAGTTGATGCCATATCGGCATCGATTCGACTCAAAATCGAGCCAAATAAAATTTTATGAACTCCTATAAACCCATAGGGAATATATATATAAATATATCCACAGTGTGGTCCGACTCAATAGGTCACGAAATCTCGTGTATTAACCCCTTTCATATTTATCGAAAAACCGAGTCCATTCTATATCGACACAAAATCGGCTCCGAATCGAGACGAATAAAATTCTATGAACTCTTTTAAATCCATAGGCAAAATATAAGTAAAAATATCCACGAGGTGGTCCGACTCAATTGAACTCGAATTCCCGTGTACTAACCCCTTTGAGATTTATCGAAAAACCGACCATGCCATATAGGCACCGATTAGGCTACGAATTGAGCCGAATAAAATTCTATGAACTCCTATAAACCCATAGGGAAAATATAATTAAAAATATCCACGAGATGGTTCGACTCAAATCATCTCGAATTCCCGTGTACTAACCCCTTTGAGATTTATCGAAAAACCGAGTCCATGCCATATAGGCACCGATTCGGCTACGAATTGAGCCGAATAAAATTTTATGAATTCCTATAAACCCATAGGGAAGTTATATGTAAAAATAACGACGAGGTGGTCCGACTCAATGGGTCTCGAATTCCCGTGTACTAACCCTTTTGAGATTTATCGATAAACCGAGTTGATGCCATATCGGCATCGATTCGACTCAAAATCGAGCCAAATAAAATTTTATGAACTCCTATAAACCCATAGGGAATATATATATAAATATATCCACAGTGTGGTCCGACTCAATAGGTCACGAAATCTCGTGTATTAACCCCTTTCATATTTATCGAAAAACCGAGTCCATTCTATATCGACACAAAATCGGCTCCGAATCGAGACGAATAAAATTCTATGAACTCTTTTAAATCCATAGGCAAAATATAAGTAAAAATATCCACGAGGTGGTCCGACTCAATTGAACTCGAATTCCCGTGTACTAACCCCTTTGAGATTTATCGAAAAACCGAGTCCATGCCATATAGGCACCAATTCGGCTACGAATTGAGCCGAATAAAATTTTATGAATTCCTATAAACCCATAGGGAAAATATATATAAAAGTAACCACGAGGTGGTCCGACTAAATGGGTCTTGAATTCCCGTGTACTAACCCTTTTGAGATTTACCAATAAACCGAGTTGATGCCATATCGGCATCTATTCGACTAAAAATCGAGCCAAATAAAATTTTATGAACTCCTATAAACCCATAGGGAAAATATATATAAATATATCCATGCTGTGGTTCGACTCAATAGGTCACGAAATCTCGTGTATTAACCCCTTTCATATTTATCGAAAAACCGAGTCCGTTCTATATCGACACCAAATCGGCTCCGAATCAAGACGAATAAAATTCTATGAACTCTTTTAAATCCATAGGCAAAATATAAGTAAAAATATCCACGAGGTGGTCCGACTCAATTGAACTCGAATTCCCGTGTACTAACCCCTTTGAGATTTATCGAAAAACCGAGTCCATGCCATATAGGCACCGATTAGGCTACGAATTGAGCCGAATAAAATTCTATGAACTCCTATAAACCCATAGGGAAAATATAAGTAAAAATATCCACGAGATGGTTCGACTCAAATCATCTCGAATTCCCGTGTACTAACCCCTTTGAGATTTATCGAAAAACCGAGTCCATGCCATATAGGCACCGATTCGGCTACGAATTGAGCCGAATAAAATTTTATGAATTCCTATAAACCCATAGGGAAATTATATGTAAAAATAACGACGAGGTGGTCCGACTCAATGGGTCTCGAATTCCCGTCTACTAACCCTTTTGAGATTTATCGATAAACCGAGTTGATGCCATATCGGCATCGATTCGACTCAAAATCGAGCCAAATAAAATTTTATGAACTCCTATAAACCCATAGGGAATATATATATAAATATATCCACAGTGTGGTCCGACTCAATAGGTCACGAAATCTCGTGTATTAACCCCTTTCATATTTATCAAAAAAACGAGTCCATTCTATATCGACACAAAATCGGCTCCGAATCGAGACGAATAAAATTCTATGAACTCTTTTAAATCCATAGGCAAAATATAAGTAAAAATATCCACGAGGTGGTCCGACTCAATTGAACTCGAATTCCCGTGTACTAACCCCTTTGAGATTTATCGAAAAACCGACCATGCCATATAGGCACCGATTAGGCTACGAATTGAGCCGAATAAAATTCTATGAACTCCTATAAACCCATAGGGAAAATATAATTAAAAATATCCACGAGATGGTTCGACTCAAATCATCTCGAATTCCCGTGTACTAACTCCTTTGAGATTTATCGAAAAACCGAGTCCATGCCATATAGGCACCGATTCGGCTACGAATTGAGCCGAATAAAATTTTATGAATTCCTATAAACCCATAGGGAAGTTATATGTAAAAATAACGACGAGGTGGTCCGACTCAATGGGTCTCGAATTCCCGTGTACTAACCCTTTTGAGATTTATCGATAAACCGAGTTGATGCCATATCGGCATCGATTCGACTCAAAATCGAGCCAAATAAAATTTTATGAACTCCTATAAACCCATAGGGAATATATATATAAATATATCCACAGTGTGGTCCGACTCAATAGGTCACGAAATCTCGTGTATTAACCCCTTTCATATTTATTGAAAAACCGAGTCCATTCTATATCGACACAAAATCGGCTCCGAATCGAGACGAATAAAATTCTATGAACTCTTTTAAATCCATAGGCAAAATATAAGTAAAAATATCCACGAGGTGGTCCGACTCAATTGAACTCGAATTCCCGTGTACTAACCCCTTTGAGATTTATCGAAAAACCGAGTCCATGCCATATAGGCACCAATTCGGCTACGAATTGAGCCGAATAAAATTTTATGAATTCCTATAAACCCATAGGGAAAATATATATAAAAGTAACCACGAGGTGGTCCGACTAAATGGGTCTTGAATTCCCGTGTACTAACCCTTTTGAGATTTACCAATAAACCGAGTTGATGCCATATCGGCATCTATTCGACTAAAAATCGAGCCAAATAAAATTTTATGAACTCCTATAAACCCATAGGGAAAATATATATAAATATATCCACGGTGTGGTTCGACTCAATAGGTCACGAAATCTCGTGTATTAACCCCTTTCATATTTATCGAAAAACCGAGTCCGTTCTATATCGACACCAAATCGGCTCCGAATCGAGACGAATAAAATTCTATGAACTCTTTTAAATCCATAGGCAAAATATAAGTAAAAATATCCACGAGGTGGTCCGACTCAATTGAACTCGAATTCCCGTGTACTAACCCCTTTGAGATTTATCGAAAAACCGAGTCCATGCCATATAGGCACCGATTAGGCTACGAATTGAGCCGAATAAAATTCTATGAACTCCTATAAACCCATAGGGAAAATATAAGTAAAAATATCCACGAGATGGTTCGACTCAAATCATCTCGAATTCCCGTGTACTAACCCCTTTGAGATTTATCGAAAAACCGAGTCCATGCCATATAGGCACCGATTCGGCTACGAATTGAGCCGAATAAAATTTTATGAATTCCTATAAACCCATAGGGAAATTATATGTAAAAATAACGACGAGGTGGTCCGACTCAATGGGTCTCGAATTATCGTCTACTAACCCTTTTGAGATTTATCGATAAACCGAGTTGATGCCATATCGGCATCGATTCGACTCAAAATCGAGCCAAATAAAATTTTATGAACTCCTATAAACCCATAGGGAATATATATATAAATATATCCACAGTGTGGTCCGACTCAATAGGTCACGAAATCTCGTGTATTAACCCCTTTCATATTTATCGAAAAACCGAGTCCATTCTATATCGACACAAAATCGGCTCCGAATCGAGACGAATAAAATTCTATGAACTCTTTTAAATCCATAGGCAAAATATAAGTAAAAATATCCACGAGGTGGTCCGACTCAATTGAACTCGAATTCCCGTGTACTAACCCCTTTGAGATTTATCGAAAAACCGACCATGCCATATAGGCACCGATTAGGCTACGAATTGAGCCGAATAAAATTCTATGAACTCCTATAAACCCATAGGGAAAATATAATTAAAAATATCCACGAGATGGTTCGACTCAAATCATCTCGAATTCCCGTGTACTAACCCCTTTGAGATTTATCGAAAAACCGAGTCCATGCCATATAGGCACCGATTCGGCTACGAATTGAGCCGAATAAAATTTTATGAATTCCTATAAACCCATAGGGAAGTTATATGTAAAAATAACGACGAGGTGGTCCGACTCAATGGGTCTCGAATTCCCGTGTACTAACCCTTTTGAGATTTATCGATAAACCGAGTTGATGCCATATCGGCATCGATTCGACTCAAAATCGAGCCAAATAAAATTTTATGAACTCCTATAAACCCATAGGGAATATATATATAAATATATCCACAGTGTGGTCCGACTCAATAGGTCACGAAATCTCGTGTATTAACCCCTTTCATATTTATTGAAAAACCGAGTCCATTCTATATCGACACAAAATCGGCTCCGAATCGAGACGAATAAAATTCTATGAACTCTTTTAAATCCATAGGCAAAATATAAGTAAAAATATCCACGAGGTGGTCCGACTCAATTGAACTCGAATTGTAACAACCGGTAATTTTGAACTTCTTCATAAGCACGATACTTATAATCTATGTTACTATGTCGATATGTGGAATCGTTATACAAGAGTGTATATAGATATTCTCTTGTTATGTGGTATTGCAAGTATCACTAATATAATTTCTACGCGATATAATTTGTACGCGAGTAAGATTTCTTGTTACGCGATTTGGTGATAATTGGGATTTATACATGACTTGATGGCATAATTAGATTATATTTCGTGTATAAATAGTCGTATGCGAGAAATTTAGCTACGCGATTAATTATCTTGCACGATTCGATGATAATTTAATAGTTGCGGCTACGCGATTTAATAATAGTAGAGATTATCGTAAATAGTGGTAAATTGTAATGCGAGCGATTACGTGATATGATATACATATATAATTGTAGTGGAAAGTCGTTTCGTTGTGAATTCTTATGTGTATTATTGTGTGTAAATTCTTTTTATACATAGATTATATATTAGAAGGTAGTACTTGAAAATGCTTTTAAAAATATTTCTTGGTCCAAAATTTTTGATCATGATTTTGTTAAACTTGTAAAATCTCATAGTATTTATAGTATTAATTTGATGATTTATGGAATTGTAGTTTATTTATTAAAATCCATTCATTTTATTCATACTTTTAATAATTATAAGATTACACTAGTACCCTTACATGCATTTTGGTAGAGAATAGAGTCCAAGGGCATGACCGACTATTCACACCATTTGACTCTTGTAATTACCACTAAAACCTTGCATGCATTCTTACCTAAAGCCACTAGAAGGATAGAATTGTAACTACCCAAATCCACTCACTTCTAGTCTAGTCAAAAGCACAAGACTTCATCATTTCCTACACTACACTACACACAAAATCAAACCCACCAAACTCTCCTTCCTCTCTCTCATTTCAGCTGAGTAGAAACCCCCTCCCAAACCCTTAAAATTTTCACTTCATAACCTCATATACACACATATTTTGCAACCCATCCAAGAGAGAAAAATCATCTCCTAGTCACAAGCTTCCATTTAAGGTTAGTTTGAGTACTTGCATGTCATCAAGCCACGAGTTTTCGACTTTGGTTCTCATGGACCTAGAGTTGAACTCATTGTGGCTTAAATACTTGGACAAGGAATGGTCTTGAGGGAGTGTATCACCCCCATTTGTCAAGCCATAACCTTGGTTCAAGCCCTCGGCAATGACTCTCAAAGAGCCGAAGGGAGTCCATCGATTTGGATGATTTTGTGGATGTAATGAGATGTTTCTTACTGGGTTCTTTGAGTTTCAGTCTTTACAAGATTGTTTTACAAAGTTTTAAACATTGCATGTCAAGATCTTGCCAAGAAAAGTTAGAGTTTATAAGTGCATGTCATGATTTTCATAGTATAAAGTGTATGCTGATTTTGTCACTTTTTAAACTGGGTTTTGATCATTGCATGCCTCGGTTTTTGCCATAAAATGCTAGTATAATATGTGCCATGATTAGTCATGTTCAGTTTTGATGTATTATATGATTTTATATGGATTATGAGTTCGAAATCATGCTTAAAAATGCTGAAAACCAATCTGCTCTGCTCTGCTGTGATTTTTGGCTTCGGTAATGTGATTTTTGAGGCTTGATTTGTGTTGTAAATTCTTGTATAAGGCTATACAGTAGTGGTATATAGATTATAGATTAGAGTTGTTGGCTTGGTTGTTGTTGAATGGTGTTAAGATGGGTGATAAGGTGGAAGGAGGCACACACTAGCACTGGACAGATTTTTTGCACATAGAAACTAGGAGTTTTGGTGTTGATTTGGTTGGGTTTTGCTGGTCCCAAGTGTCCAGGAGTTGGGAGTGAGTTTTGTTATGATTCCAGTAGTCTTAAATCACCAAAGCCCCTGCATTTAGGTAGGTATACACACTCAAAACAGTAGATACCCCAAAACAGGGCAGAATTGAACAATCTGTGTTCTTGTGAGGTTTTCACCTTGTCATGAGTGAGGCCTTCATGGGGCCTTGGCTTAACTGAGTTTAGTGAACCCTTAGGAAGCCTAACAAACCATTAGAACCCAAAACCTAGTGAGAAAACAGAGTTTTAAATCAGTAAACACAAGGCAGTTGGGAAACAGGGTAGTTTTCAGCAGTGTCAACTTTATGTAATAACCTGGAAAGTTACAGATGGGGCCTTGGAGTGAAACCAAGTCTGAGAGATAGCCTTAAGAGTTGGGAATCCATGGGAATTGATTTGGTAGGAATGCACTTAGTACACATTAAGTTATCTCAGTTAGGATGCAGGTAGTGCAGAGAGGTTACAACAGAGAACCTCACTGTGCCCTTTTAACATTTTAAACCAATTTGTGTGAGGCCTTTGTATTGTATCAATTGCACAAGTAAGTTTAGAGTCTTAGAAACCTATTACAAGTAAATTAGAGTGAAGGCCCTAGTTAGAGCATCTTATTCTCACTAAGAAACCAAGAGCAACCTTAGAGAGCCATTGGAGAGTTGTAAGTGCAACTCTTGCATGATCGTCAAGGGTATAAGGGCTGAGTTTTTGCAAGCACTTTTAGTATTAAGATAAGGTCAGTATGGGGAGTTTAGAAGTTTAGAAATAAGCCTTTACGTGCTACTTGCTTATGTGTTTAGGAGTTTAAGTATATAGTATATAATATATATAGTTAATAAATCATGCCATGCCATTATGTGACTATGTGAATTATGTGACTATGTGGAGTGTGTGAATACATGATTATGTTAATTGTCTTTCATATGTATAAATGAGCATGTATACCTATAATTAAATACGTGTAATGACTCTTATAGCGATAGTTAGCTAATAATAGAGTATTAAGATACGTAACTAGAGAATAGGCGCGTATAATGTAAATTAGACTTAAAGTGCCATTTGGTGACGAGGTTAATATAATGTGTAGGTTCCGAGGCGAAAGGAAAAGCTCGTACTATCAAGATTGAATAATCTCAGAATCTTGCAAAGGCAAGTTACTACATCCTTAACTTTATAATTGTTGCAAATATATGTGTACCCGTGACTCGTAAATCCTTATGAATATTTAGTTGCGATAATCACCATACCTATTATGTTCGCAAATACCTTGATATAAAAATTCCGATCATACCAGTACCTTCCTTTCAAATATATTCTTACACTTGTATCCAAAATGTTAGATTCCCTATTAAAAACTTCCAATAATACCATGACACATACACCTTCATAAATACCGAATAACACTTGATAGAATTGACTTTCTTTTGACTTTGGAACTTACCCCCTTAAGTCCAATATGCGCTTGACACATCATTAGTGAATTTGAATCCCTTTGCCTTATTTCAATAAAAGATGATATAAACTTTTTTTTCCGGCATCCATGTTATAAATCAAAATGAATTATAAAATGTTTTCTTTAGTGATTTGGACTAGACGCAAGTCCTTTTCACATATTATTAGGCTCACAGATAGCCTGGGGATCCCATTATATTTGAGAACCCAGCGCGGTTCGGGATTACTTCGCGGCTGATCACCGGCTGTAATCCGTAGCGTCCTAAAATGAATTTTGATGATGATATGATTATAACATGTTGCCATATTGCCATGATGCCATGATATCTATACCATGATTATCCATGTGGGTTGCCATGCCTATCCATCATATTATCATGAACCTTAATGAATGCTTTATCATTTATTCTTGAATTTGTTTCGGACACCTTTGATATTATTATGATGCCATGTGTTAGGACTGTTAGTACTTGCTGAGCGTCTTTGCTCATGTTCCCGTATTTAACCCCTTTTACAGCTAGCAAATATGGTACGCACAAAGCAAACAGCACGTAAATCGACCACTGGCTACGCAGAGAATTGTTTAAGGGCGAAGGTAGCATATATGATATAAGCGGCTTTCGCTATTATGTTTTGTACTAGTTAGATGGGCTGATCCACACTCTGAACTTTTAAGATCTTTTGGGACTGTATTTCACTCTTTTGGGATTTGTAATTACTCTTCGGATTTGTATTTTGACTTAGCATTATCTATTGGGGATTTATATTATGAAATCTTAATTTCTGGATTTATTATTTATATGTCTCTTGTTCATATTATATCAATTATTGTGTGTGTGTGATGGTTTGGGGTGTGACATTCTTGGTATCAGAGCCAGGTTTAGAGTCCGTGGACAGCCCAATTAGGATCATAGGGTGTATAAGTATATTATATATATATATATATCGGGAGTATTATTACGCGTCGTTCGATTTAATCGTATCTAACCCTTTTGTATATATATATATATATTATTGACAGCAACGTGCGCACTCATCTTCGGTCCCGCCGCCTGAACCTATTCCCTTTTCTGTCTATGCTGACTTGAGGTTGGAGCTCGACACTATCCAAGGGAAGTATGACAGGCTCATGGAGCGCATCAAGGAAGTCTATTCGAGTGATCATATCATGGGTGACGGACCTAAGGAGAAGACCATCTCTAGGCTTGAGTCATTGATCCAGGTGGCCACATCCAGGTTGGAGAAGATGCCAGTACACCGTGACCGGTCCAGCCAGCTCACTGTGCAGATGATAGCGGATGAACTTAGGAGCATGGTCAAGATGCTGCGTGAGGACACGACCCCTAACATCCCTAGGACCCGTGAGGAGGAGACCGAGGAGGAGGACGAGGACTGGAGGACGTGACCTTTAGTTGTTTAGGCTGTTTCTTTTATCACTATGATGTTTATTTCTGTTTCTAGACTTTCGTACTATTTTGATTCAGATCTGTACTCGTATTTCGTACCTTGACATTCGTACCTTTCAGTTTCGAACCATGTTTTAATTCAGTAATGCACTTTCCTTGATTCCTATATTGCCCTTTAAATTGCTTATAACCATGCATCATTCCTATTGATTATATTGAACTGCATACCATGTTAATTGCAATAATACCATAACCTTGTATCATTTAAGATTGTATAACTCTTATTTCAGAATATGGCACCTAAAAGAGCTCGAGGAAGACCCTCTAATAACCGAGAGAATGAAGAAGGAAACCGAAACGCAAACCAGAACCTTGACATAGCACAACTTCTAGAATTGGTACGCCAACAGACAGCCACTATTGCCTAACAACAACAACTTCTTCAACAAATGCAACCACCACAACCACCTCCAGGAAATGTCACCACTTTTAAAACCTTCCAATCCGTAAAACCCCCGGAATTCAAAGGAACTCAAGATCCGGTTGAAGCTCATGCTTGGTTAAAAGAGATGGAGAAGGCTTTTGCCTTGACAAATGTTGGAGATAATCAGAAGGTGGAGTATGCTGCTTATTTTCTTAAAGGAGAATCGAACTATTGGTGGGAAACAGCAAAAGCTTTAGAACCCGAAGGAATTATTACTTGGGACAGATTTAAGAGAATGTTTTTGGATAAGTACTTTCCTCGCTATATGCAAACACAAATGGAGATGAAGTTCTTTGAATTAAAACAAGATAATATGACAGTTGGGGAGTATGAGAAGAAGTTCACTGAACTATCTAGATTTATGGGAGAGTATGTTGATTCTGAAGAGAAGAGAGCGAAGAGATTTCAACAAGGACTAAAGCCGTGGTTGAGAAGTCGGGTGGCAGCTTTTGAATTGACTACTTACGCTGAAGTAGTTCAAAAAGCAATGGTAATTGAAGGTGAAAGTGAGCAGAATCAGAAGGAGAAGGGCAACAAAAAGAGAAGATTTGAGTTGGGAGAAGAAGGCTTAAGTTACAAGGGCCAGAATCAAAAAGTTAATCAAAGGTTTAAACTTCAAAGTGGACCCGGAAACTTCAAGAAGAGAGAATCTGGGAACAAGTCACAAGAAAACAGATTTCAATCAAGTGGACAGAAACCCCCGCAAGGATCAATTCCGGAGTGTAAAATTTGTAATAAGAAGCATACGGGGATTTGCAACAAGGCGAATGTAGTTTGTTTCAAGTGTCACGCAAAAGGCCATTATGCTCATGAATGTAAGAATCAGAAGGCCAATGTCACGTGCTACAAGTGTGGTAAAGTGGGACATGTGTCAAGGGAATGCAAAGGAGCGGTTAACAATCAATTGCTACAAATGACTGCTATGCCGTATCCAATGAATCAAGCAACTCCTATGCCAGCACCATCATTTCCAATGCCTTTCAATCAACCTCAAATGGCATCATCCTCATCTCATCCAGCTTTGACCTATCCGGCACAAGCAAGGACTTTCAACATGAATGTAAAGGATGCAATTCAAAGTTCTGATGTAGTTTCAGGTACGCTTTCTGTGAACACTGCTAGTGCTAAAGTATTGATTGACTCGGGAGCTACAAGGTCATTTATTTCGAAGTCTTTTGTTGATAAGTGGAATTGTGAAACCCAATTGATGCATGAACCCCTAACCGTTGTCTTAGCTAATCAAGATAGAATATCTGTAGAACATGTGTGCCCCCATTGTACAATAGTGATAGCCGGACACGTTTTTCCTGCGAGTCTTATTCCTTTCCAGTTAGGCGAATTCGACGTGATATTAGGGATGGATTGGTTGACAAGCTTCAATGCTCAAATAGATTGCAAGAACAAAACGGTAGTATTGAGTTCACCACAAGGCAAGAAGGTAACATTTAAGGGTCAAAGGCAAACTCAAAGATTTCTTACTTCGATGCAAGCAAAGAAGATGATTCGGAAGGGATGCGAGGCGTATTTGGCATATGTAATTGATAAGAGTAAAGAAGTTTCTAGCCCTGAAGACATTCCAGTAGTAAGAGATTTTATAGAGGTGTTTCCCGAAGAACTTCCTGGCTTACCCCCGGACCGACAAATCGAGTTTACAATAGAACTTGCACCCGGCACCGAACCTGTTTCGAAGGCTCCTTATAGAATGGCTCCGTCGGAGATGAAGGAATTGGCGAAGCAAATACAAGAACTATTAGACAAGGGATTTATACGGCCAAGTGTTTCACCTTGGGGCGCACCGGTCTTGTTTGTGAAGAAGAAAGACGGGAGTATGAGACTTTGTATAGATTATCGAGAATTGAACAAATTGACGATTAAGAATAGGTACCCTTTGCCTAGAATTGATGATCTGTTTGACCAACTCAAGGGAGCTTCTTGTTTTTCGAAAATTGATCTACGGTCGGGATACCACCAATTGAAGATTAAGGCTGAAGACATACCGAAGACAGCTTTTCGAACACGATACGGGCATTACGAATTCCTTGTTATGGCTTTTGGATTGACAAACGCACCGGCTGCTTTCATGGACTTAATGAATCGGGTATTCAAGGAATATTTAGATAAATTCGTCATAGTTTTCATCGATGATATTTTGGTGTATTCAAAGACGGAAGCTGATCACGAAGAACATTTGAGAATAGTGTTGGAAGTGTTGCGAAAGGAGAGATTGTATGCCAAATTCTCGAAATGTGAGTTTTGGTTGACGGAAGTAAGATTTCTAGGACATATTGTTGGAAGTGAGGGGATTAGAGTGGACCCCGAAAAGATTGAGGCTGTGATGAATTGGGAGAGACCGAAGACACCAACAGAAGTAAGGAGTTTTATGGGATTAGCAGGATATTACCGAAGGTTTGTGAAGGATTTTTCGAAGATTGCCGTACCATTGACCAAATTAACAAGGAAGAATGAGAAGTTTGAATGGACGGGGAAGTGTGAAAGTAGTTTTCAAGAGTTGAAGCAAAGACTAGTAACTGCACCGGTTTTAGCATTACCCGATGACAAGGGAGATTTTGTGATATACAGTGACGCCTCTTACAAGGGACTTGGATGCGTGTTGATGCAACATGGAAAAGTAATAGCGTACGCTTCGAGACAACTTAAGCCACATGAACAGAAGTACCCAACTCATGATTTAGAATTGGCTGCGATAGTTTTTGCTTTGAAATTGTGGAGACACTACTTGTACGGGGAGAAATGTGAGATATATACAGATCATAAGAGCCTGAAGTACCTTTTCACTCAAAAAGAGCTAAATATGAGACAGCGCCGATGGTTGGAGTTGATCAAAGACTATGATTGTTCGATACAATATCATCCCGGGAAGGCCAACGTGGTAGCGGACGCATTAAGTAGAAAAGAGAAGTTAAATGTGATTTCAATGCCAAGGGAGTTGTCAAATGAAATTGAGAAGTTGCAATTGGAGTTTTGTGAACTTGGAGGGGCAGAAGAAATGTGTTATGCCATTACCTTTCAACCAACTCTGCTAGAGAAAATAAAGAAATATCAAGACAAAGTGATAACTCGAGAAGATAATCAGTTGACGGGAGAAGAAATTTGTACACAGAAAGATGAGCAAGGTGTGTTAAGATTTTCATCAAGAATTTGGATTCCGAATGTGACTGAATTGAAGAATGAAATTTTGCAAGAAGCACACAACTCTAGATTTTCGATTCACCCGGGAAGTACCAAGATGTACCAAGACTTAAAGAAGAATTTCTGGTGGCCGAACATGAAAAGAGAAATTGCAGAATGGACTTCAAAATGTGATACATGCCAAAGGGTAAAAGCCGAACATCAGAGACCGAGTGGTCTGATTCAGCCATTGAAGATTCCAGAATGGAAGTGGGAAAATATTGCCATGGACTTTGTAGTAGGATTACCTCGAACGCGTTCTGGACATGATGCAATTTGGGTAATAGTTGACCGTCTTACGAAATCGGCACATTTTCTTCCAATTAACGAGAAGTCTTCTTTAGACAGACTAGTTCATATGTATGTACGCGAAATCGTGTTAAGACATGGTGTACCTATATCAATAGTTTCAGATCGGGACCCACGATTCAATTCGAGATTTTGGAGGCAATTTCAAGAACATTTAGGGACGAAGTTGAACATGAGCACGGCATATCATCCACAAACTGACGGCCAAAGTGAACGAACAATCCAAACCATTGAAGATATGTTGCGAAGCTGTGCCATTGACTTTTCAGGAAGTTGGGACGAACACTTACCCCTTGTTGAGTTCTCTTATAATAATAGTTACCATTCCAGCATTGGCATGCCACCATACGAAGCTTTATATGGACGAAAATGCAGAACACCGACGAATTGGGATGAAGTTGGAGAAGGGAAGGTTTTAGGACCTGAATTGGTACAACAAATGAAGGACACCATCACAGTAATCAAGAAGAGACTAATTGCTGCACAAGACAGACAAAGGAAGTACGCGGACCCCGCTCGAAAAGATGTGAAGTTTGAAATTGGGGAAGCTGTATTGCTAAAAATATCACCGTGGAAGGGTTTGACCAGATTTGGTAAGAAAGGAAAACTAACACCAAGATACATTGGACCTTTTGAAGTCTTGAACCAAGTTGGAAAAGTTGCCTACGAGTTAGCATTGCCACCACAATATCAGCACGTGCATAATGTGTTTCATGTCTCATTACTTAAGAAGTATAACCCGGACGCCAATCATGTGATAGAAAGTGAACCAGTGGAGATCCAGACTGATTTATCATATGAAGAACATCCCGTACAAATACTAGATCGGCAAGAAAGAAAACTTAGGAAGAAATCAGTAAGCTTGGTAAAAGTGTTGTGGAGGAATCCAAGGGTAGAAGAAGCCACTTGGGAGCTAGAGTCTGATATGCGGAATCGGTATCCTCAATTATTCTCCTAGATTCTGAGGACAGAATCCTATAAGGGGGAGAGGATGTAACAACCGGTAATTTTGAACTTCTTCATAAGCACGATACTTATAATCTATGTTACTATGTCGATATGTGGAATCGTTATACAAGAGTGTATATAGATATTCTCTTGTTATGTGGTATTGCAAGTATCACTAATATAATTTCTACGCGATATAATTTGTACGCGAGTAAGATTTCTTGTTACGCGATTTGGTGATAATTGGGATTTATACATGACTTGATGGCATAATTAGATTATATTTCGTGTATAAATGGTCGTATGCGAGAAATTTAGCTACGCGATTAATTATCTTGCACGATTCGATGATAATTTAATAGTTGCGGCTACGCGATTTAATAATAGTAGAGATTATCGTAAATAGTGGTAAATTGTAATGCGAGCGATTACGTGATATGATATACATATATAATTGTAGTGGAAAGTCGTTTCGTTGTGAATTCTTATGTGTATTATTGTGTGTAAATTCTTTTTATACATAGATTATATATTAGAAGGTAGTACTTGAAAATGCTTTTAAAAATATTTCTTGGTCCAAAATTTTTGATCATGATTTTGTTAAACTTGTAAAATCTCATAGTATTTATAGTATTAATTTGATGATTTATGGAATTGTAGTTTATTTATTAAAATCCATTCATTTTATTCATACTTTTAATAATTATAAGATTACACTAGTACCCTTACATGCATTTTGGTAGAGAATAGAGTCCAAGGGCATGACCGACTATTCACACCATTTGACTCTTGTAATTACCACTAAAACCTTGCATGCATTCTTACCTAAAGCCACTAGAAGGATAGAATTGTAACTACCCAAATCCACTCACTTCTAGTCTAGTCAAAAGCACAAGACTTCATCATTTCCTACACTACACTACACACAAAATCAAACCCACCAAACTCTCCTTCCTCTCTCTCATTTCAGCTGAGTAGAAACCCCCTCCCAAACCCTTAAAATTTTCACTTCATAACCTCATATACACACATATTTTGCAACCCATCCAAGAGAGAAAAATCATCTCCTAGTCACAAGCTTCCATTTAAGGTTAGTTTGAGTACTTGCATGTCATCAAGCCACGAGTTTTCGACTTTGGTTCTCATGGACCTAGAGTTGAACTCATTGTGGCTTAAATACTTGGACAAGGAATGGTCTTGAGGGAGTGTATCACCCCCATTTGTCAAGCCATAACCTTGGTTCAAGCCCTCGGCAATGACTCTCAAAGAGCCGAAGGGAGTCCATCGATTTGGATGATTTTGTGGATGTAATGAGATGTTTCTTACTGGGTTCTTTGATTTTCAGTCTTTACAAGATTGTTTTACAAAGTTTTAAACATTGCATGTCAAGATCTTGCCAAGAAAAGTTAGAGTTTATAAGTGCATGTCATGATTTTCATAGTATAAAGTGTATGCTGATTTTGTCACTTTTTAAACTGGGTTTTGATCATTGCATGCCTCGGTTTTTGCCATAAAATGCTAGTATAATATGTGCCATGATTAGTCATGTTCAGTTTTGATGTATTATATGATTTTATATGGATTATGAGTTCGAAATCATGCTTAAAAATGCTGAAAACCAATCTGCTCTGCTCTGCTGTGATTTTTGGCTTCGGTAATGTGATTTTTGAGGCTTGATTTGTGTTGTAAATTCTTGTATAAGGCTATACAGTAGTGGTATATAGATTATAGATTAGAGTTGTTGGCTTGGTTGTTGTTGAATGGTGTTAAGATGGGTGATAAGGTGGAAGGAGGCACACACTAGCACTGGACAGATTTTTTGCACATAGAAACTAGGAGTTTTGGTGTTGATTTGGTTGGGTTTTGCTGGTCCCAAGTGTCCAGGAGTTGGGAGTGAGTTTTGTTATGATTCCAGTAGTCTTAAATCACCAAAGCCCCTGCATTTAGGTAGGTATACACACTCAAAACAGTAGATACCCCAAAACAGGGCAGAATTGAACAATCTGTGTTCTTGTGAGGTTTTCACCTTGTCATGAGTGAGGCCTTCATGGGGCCTTGGCTTAACTGAGTTTAGTGAACCCTTAGGAAGCCTAACAAACCATTAGAACCCAAAACCTAGTGAGAAAACAGAGTTTTAAATCAGTAAACACAAGGCAGTTGGGAAACAGGGTAGTTTTCAGCAGTGTCAACTTTATGTAATAACCTGGAAAGTTACAGATGGGGCCTTGGAGTGAAACCAAGTCTGAGAGATAGCCTTAAGAGTTGGGAATCCATGGGAATTGATTTGGTAGGAATGCACTTAGTACACATTAAGTTATCTCAGTTAGGATGCAGGTAGTGCAGAGAGGTTACAACAGAGAACCTCACTGTGCCCTTTTAACATTTTAAACCAATTTGTGTGAGGCCTTTGTATTGTATCAATTGCACAAGTAAGTTTAGAGTCTTAGAAACCTATTACAAGTAAATTAGAGTGAAGGCCCTAGTTAGAGCATCTTATTCTCACTAAGAAACCAAGAGCAACCTTAGAGAGCCATTGGAGAGTTGTAAGTGCAACTCTTGCATGATCGTCAAGGGTATAAGGGCTGAGTTTTTGCAAGCACTTTTAGTATTAAGATAAGGTCAGTATGGGGAGTTTAGAAGTTTAGAAATCAGCCTTTACGTGCTACTTGCTTATGTGTTTAGGAGTTTAAGTATATAGTATATAATATATATAGTTAATAAATCATGCCATGCCATTATGTGACTATGTGAATTATGTGACTATGTGGAGTGTGTGAATACATGATTATGTTAATTGTCTTTCATATGTATAAATGAGCATGTATACCTATAATTAAATACGTGTAATGACTCTTATAGCGATAGTTAGCTAATAATAGAGTATTAAGATACGTAACTAGAGAATAGGCGCGTATAATGTAAATTAGACTTAAAGTGCCATTTGGTGACGAGGTTAATATAATGTGTAGGTTCCGAGGCGAAAGGAAAAGCTCGTACTATCAAGATTGAATAATCTCAGAATCTTGCAAAGGCAAGTTACTACATCCTTAACTTTATAATTGTTGCAAATATATGTGTACCCGTGACTCGTAAATCCTTATGAATATTTAGTTGCGATAATCACCATACCTATTATGTTCGCAAATACCTTGATATAAAAATTCCGATCATACCAGTACCTTCCTTTCAAATATATTCTTACACTTGTATCCAAAATGTTAGATTCCCTATTAAAAACTTCCAATAATACCATGACACATACACCTTCATAAATACCGAATAACACTTGATAGAATTGACTTTCTTTTGACTTTGGAACTTACCCCCTTAAGTCCAATATGCGCTTGACACATCATTAGTGAATTTGAATCCCTTTGCCTTATTTCAATAAAAGATGATATAAACTTTTTTTTTCCGGCATCCATGTTATAAATCAAAATGAATTATAAAATGTTTTCTTTAGTGATTTGGACTAGACGCAAGTCCTTTTCACATATTATTAGGCTCACAGATAGCCTGGGGATCCCATTATATTTGAGAACCCAGCGCGGTTCGGGATTACTTCGCGGCTGATCACCGGCTGTAATCCGTAGCGTCCTAAAATGAATTTTGATGATGATATGATTATAACATGTTGCCATATTGCCATGATGCCATGATATCTATACCATGATTATCCATGTGGGTTGCCATGCCTATCCATCATATTATCATGAACCTTAATGAATGCTTTATCATTTATTCTTGAATTTGTTTCGGACACCTTTGATATTATTATGATGCCATGTGTTAGGACTGTTAGTACTTGCTGAGCGTCTTTGCTCATGTTCCCGTATTTAACCCCTTTTACAGCTAGCAAATATGGTACGCACAAAGCAAACAGCACGTAAATCGACCACTGGCTACGCAGAGAATTGTTTAAGGGCGAAGGTAGCATATATGATATAAGCGGCTTTCGCTATTATGTTTTGTACTAGTTAGATGGGCTGATCCACACTCTGAACTTTTAAGATCTTTTGGGACTGTATTTCACTCTTTTGGGATTTGTAATTACTCTTCGGATTTGTATTTTGACTTAGCATTATCTATTGGGGATTTATATTATGAAATCTTAATTTCTGGATTTATTATTTATATGTCTCTTGTTCATATTATATCAATTATTGTGTGTGTGTGATGGTTTGGGGTGTGACACGAATTCCCGTGTACTAACCCCTTTGAGATTTATCGAAAAACCGAGTCCATGCCATATAGGCACCAATTCGGCTACGAATTGAGCCGAATAAAATTTTATGAATTCCTATAAACCCATAGGGAAAATATATATAAAAGTAACCACAAGGTGGTCCGACTAAATGGGTCTTGAATTCCCGTGTACTAACCCTTTTGAGATTTACCAATAAACCGAGTTGATGCCATATCGGCATCTATTCGACTAAAAATCGAGCCAAATAAAATTTTATGAACTCCTATAAACCCATAGGGAAAATATATATAAATATATCCACGGTGTGGTTCGACTCAATAGGTCACGAAATCTCGTGTATTAACCCCTTTCATATTTATCGAAAAACCGAGTCCGTTCTATATCGACACCAAATCGGCTCCGAATCGAGACGAATAAAATTCTATGAACTCTTTTAAATCCATAGGCAAAATATAAGTAAAAATATCCACGAGGTGGTCCGACTCAATTGAACTCGAATTCCCGTGTACTAACCCCTTTGAGATTTATCGAAAAACCGAGTCCATGCCATATAGGCACCGATTAGGCTACGAATTGAGCCGAATAAAATTCTATGAACTCCTATAAACCCATAGGGAAAATATAAGTAAAAATATCCACGAGATGGTTCGACTCAAATCATCTCGAATTCCCGTGTACTAACCCCTTTGAGATTTATCGAAAAACCGAGTCCATGCCATATAGGCACCGATTCGGCTACGAATTGAGCCGAATAAAATTTTATGAATTCCTATAAACCCATAGGGAAATTATATGTAAAAATAACGACGAGGTGGTCCGACTCAATGGGTCTCGAATTCCCGTCTACTAACCCTTTTGAGATTTATCGATAAACCGAGTTGATGCCATATCGGCATCGATTCGACTCAAAATCGAGCCAAATAAAATTTTATGAACTCCTATAAACCCATAGGGAATATATATATAAATATATCCACAGTGTGGTCCGACTCAATAGGTCACGAAATCTCGTGTATTAACCCCTTTCATATTTATCGAAAAACCGAGTCCATTCTATATCGACACAAAATCGGCTCCGAATCGAGACGAATAAAATTCTATGAACTCTTTTAAATCCATAGGCAAAATATAAGTAAAAATATCCACGAGGTGGTCCGACTCAATTGAACTCGAATTCCCGTGTACTAACCCCTTTGAGATTTATCGAAAAACCGACCATGCCATATAGGCACCGATTAGGCTACGAATTGAGCCGAATAAAATTCTATGAACTCCTATAAACCCATAGGGAAAATATAATTAAAAATATCCACGAGATGGTTCGACTCAAATCATCTCGAATTCCCGTGTACTAACCCCTTTGAGATTTATCGAAAAACCGAGTCCATGCCATATAGGCACCGATTCGGCTACGAATTGAGCCGAATAAAATTTTATGAATTCCTATAAACCCATAGGGAAGTTATATGTAAAAATAACGACGAGGTGGTCCGACTCAATGGGTCTCGAATTCCCGTGTACTAACCCTTTTGAGATTTATCGATAAACCGAGTTGATGCCATATCGGCATCGATTCGACTCAAAATCGAGCCAAATAAAATTTTATGAACTCCTATAAACCCATAGGGAATATATATATAAATATATCCACAGTGTGGTCCGACTCAATAGGTCACGAAATCTCGTGTATTAACCCCTTTCATATTTATTGAAAAACCGAGTCCATTCTATATCGACACAAAATCGGCTCCGAATCGAGACGAATAAAATTCTATGAACTCTTTTAAATCCATAGGCAAAATATAAGTAAAAATATCCACGAGGTGGTCCGACTCAATTGAACTCGAATTCCCGTGTACTAACCCCTTTGAGATTTATCGAAAAACCGAGTCCATGCCATATAGGCACCAATTCGGCTACGAATTGAGCCGAATAAAATTTTATGAATTCCTATAAACCCATAGGGAAAATATATATAAAAGTAACCACGAGGTGGTCCGACTAAATGGGTCTTGAATTCCCGTGTACTAACCCTTTTGAGATTTACCAATAAACCGAGTTGATGCCATATCGGCATCTATTCGACTAAAAATCGAGCCAAATAAAATTTTATGAACTCCTATAAACCCATAGGGAAAATATATATAAATATATCCACGGTGTGGTTCGACTCAATAGGTCACGAAATCTCGTGTATTAACCCCTTTCATATTTATCGAAAAACCGAGTCCGTTCTATATCGACACCAAATCGGCTCCGAATCGAGACGAATAAAATTCTATGAACTCTTTTAAATCCATAGGCAAAATATAAGTAAAAATATCCACGAGGTGGTCCGACTCAATTGAACTCGAATTCCCGTGTACTAACCCCTTTGAGATTTATCGAAAAACCGAGTCCATGCCATATAGGCACCGATTAGGCTACGAATTGAGCCGAATAAAATTCTATGAACTCCTATAAACCCATAGGGAAAATATAAGTAAAAATATCCACGAGATGGTTCGACTCAAATCATCTCGAATTCCCGTGTACTAACCCCTTTGAGATTTATCGAAAAACCGAGTCCATGCCATATAGGCACCGATTCGGCTACGAATTGAGCCGAATAAAATTTTATGAATTCCTATAAACCCATAGGGAAATTATATGTAAAAATAACGACGAGGTGGTCCGACTCAATGGGTCTCGAATTATCGTCTACTAACCCTTTTGAGATTTATCGATAAACAGAGTTGATGCCATATCGGCATCGATTCGACTCAAAATCGAGCCAAATAAAATTTTATGAACTCCTATAAACCCATAGGGAATATATATATAAATATATCCACAGTGTGGTCCGACTCAATAGGTCACGAAATCTCGTGTATTAACCCCTTTCATATTTATCGAAAAACCGAGTCCATTCTATATCGACACAAAATCGGCTCCGAATCGAGACGAATAAAATTCTATGAACTCTTTTAAATCCATAGGCAAAATATAAGTAAAAATATCCACGAGGTGGTCCGACTCAATTGAACTCGAATTCCCGTGTACTAACCCCTTTGAGATTTATCGAAAAACCGACCATGCCATATAGGCACCGATTAGGCTACGAATTGAGCCGAATAAAATTCTATGAACTCCTATAAACCCATAGGGAAAATATAATTAAAAATATCCACGAGATGGTTCGACTCAAATCATCTCGAATTCCCGTGTACTAACCCCTTTGAGATTTATCGAAAAACCGAGTCCATGCCATATAGGCACCGATTCGGCTACGAATTGAGCCGAATAAAATTTTATGAATTCCTATAAACCCATAGGGAAGTTATATGTAAAAATAACGACGAGGTGGTCCGACTCAATGGGTCTCGAATTCCCGTGTACTAACCCTTTTGAGATTTATCGATAAACCGAGTTGATGCCATATCGGCATCGATTCGACTCAAAATCGAGCCAAATAAAATTTTATGAACTCCTATAAACCCATAGGGAATATATATATAAATATATCCACAGTGTGGTCCGACTCAATAGGTCACGAAATCTCGTGTATTAACCCCTTTCATATTTATTGAAAAACCGAGTCCATTCTATATCGACACAAAATCGGCTCCGAATCGAGACGAATAAAATTCTATGAACTCTTTTAAATCCATAGGCAAAATATAAGTAAAAATATCCACGAGGTGGTCCGACTCAATTGAACTCGAATTCCCGTGTACTAACCCCTTTGAGATTTATCGAAAAACCGAGTCCATGCCATATAGGCACCAATTCGGCTACGAATTGAGCCGAATAAAATTTTATGAATTCCTATAAACCCATAGGGAAAATATATATAAAAGTAACCACGAGGTGGTCCGACTAAATGGGTCTTGAATTCCCGTGTACTAACCCTTTTGAGATTTACCAATAAACCGAGTTGATGCCATATCGGCATCTATTCGACTAAAAATCGAGCCAAATAAAATTTTATGAACTCCTATAAACCCATAGGGAAAATATATATAAATATATCCACGGTGTGGTTCGACTCAATAGGTCACGAAATCTCGTGTATTAACCCCTTTCATATTTATCGAAAAACCGAGTCCGTTCTATATCGACACCAAATCGGCTCCGAGTCGAGACGAATAAAATTCTATGAACTCTTTTAAATCCATAGGCAAAATATAAGTAAAAATATCCACGAGGTGGTCCGACTCAATTGAACTCGAATTCCCGTGTACTAACCCCTTTGAGATTTATCGAAAAACCGAGTCCATGCCATATAGGCACCGATTAGGCTACGAATTGAGCCGAATAAAATTCTATGAACTCCTATAAACCCATAGGGAAAATATAAGTAAAAATATCCACGAGATGGTTCGACTCAAATCATCTCGAATTCCCGTGTACCAACCCCTTTGAGATTTATCGAAAACCGAGTCCATGCCATATAGGCACCGATTCGGCTACGAATTGAGCCGAATAAAATTTTATGAATTCCTATAAACCCATAGGGAAATTATATGTAAAAATAACGACGAGGTGGTCCGACTCAATGGGTCTCGAATTATTGTCTACTAACCCTTTTGAGATTTATCGATAAACAGAGTTGATGCCATATCGGCATCGATTCGACTCAAAATCGAGCCAAATAAAATTTTATGAACTCCTATAAACCCATAGGGAATATATATATAAATATATCCACAGTGTGGTCCGACTCAATAGGTCACGAAATCTCGTGTATTAACCCCTTTCATATTTATCGAAAAACCGAGTCCATTCTATATCGACACAAAATCGGCTCCGAATCGAGACGAATAAAATTCTATGAACTCTTTTAAATCCATAGGCAAAATATAAGTAAAAATATCCACGAGGTGGTCCGACTCAATTGAACTCGAATTCCCGTGTACTAACCCCTTTGAGATTTATCGAAAAACCGACCATGCCATATAGGCACCGATTAGGCTACGAATTGAGCCGAATAAAATTCTATGAACTCCTATAAACCCATAGGGAAAATATAATTAAAAATATCCACGAGATGGTTCGACTCAAATCATCTCGAATTCCCGTGTACTAACCCCTTTGAGATTTATCGAAAAACCGAGTCCATGCCATATAGGCACCGATTCGGCTACGAATTGAGCCGAATAAAATTTTATGAATTCCTATAAACCCATAGGGAAGTTATATGTAAAAATAACGACGAGGTGGTCCGACTCAATGGGTCTCGAATTCCCGTGTACTAACCCTTTTGAGATTTATCGATAAACCGAGTTGATGCCATATCGGCATCGATTCGACTCAAAATCGAGCCAAATAAAATTTTATGAACTCCTATAAACCCATAGGGAATATATATATAAATATATCCACAGTGTGGTCCGACTCAATAGGTCACGAAATCTCGTGTATTAACCCCTTTCATATTTATCGAAAAACCGAGTCCATTCTATATCGACACAAAATCGGCTCCGAATCGAGACGAATAAAATTCTATGAACTCTTTTAAATCCATAGGCAAAATATAAGTAAAAATATCCACGAGGTGGTCCGACTCAATTGAACTCGAATTCCCGTGTACTAACCCCTTTGAGATTTATCGAAAAACCGACCATGCCATATAGGCACCGATTAGGCTACGAATTGAGCCGAATAAAATTCTATGAACTCCTATAAACCCATAGGGAAAATATAATTAAAAATATCCACGAGATGGTTCGACTCAAATCATCTCGAATTCCCGTGTACTAACCCCTTTGAGATTTATCGAAAAACCGAGTCCATGCCATATAGGCACCGATTCGGCTACGAATTGAGCCGAATAAAATTTTATGAATTCCTATAAACCCATAGGGAAGTTATATGTAAAAATAACGACGAGGTGGTCCGACTCAATGGGTCTCGAATTCCCGTGTACTAACCCTTTGAGATTTATCGATAAACCGAGTTGATGCCATATCGGCATCGATTCGACTCAAAATCGAGCCAAATAAAATTTTATGAACTCCTATAAACCCATAGGGAATATATATATAAATATATCCACAGTGTGGTCCGACTCAATAGGTCACGAATCTCGTGTATTAACCCCTTTCATATTTATCGAAAAACCGAGTCCATTCTATATCGACACAAAATCGGCTCCGAATCGAGACGAATAAATTCTATGAACTCTTTTAAATCCATAGGCAAAATATAAGTAAAAATATCCACGAGGTGGTCCGACTCAATTGAACTCGAATTCCCGTGTACTAACCCCTTTGAGATTTATCGAAAAACCGACCATGCCATATAGGCACCGATTAGGCTACGAATTGAGCCGAATAAAATTCTATGAACTCCTATAAACCCATAGGGAAAATATAATTAAAAATATCCACGAGATGGTTCGACTCAAATCATCTCGAATTCCCGTGTACTAACCCCTTGAGATTTATCGAAAAACCGAGTCCATGCCATATAGGCACCGATTCGGCTACGAATTGAGCCGAATAAAATTTTATGAATTCCTATAAACCCATAGGGAAGTTTAATATGTAAAAAAACGACGAGGTGGTTTTCAACTTCAAACGAGTCTGGAATGAAGCTACAAGTTGTGTTCCAACTTCAATCTAGCCAATAATGAAGCAACAAGTTGTTTCCGGTCGCAAACGAGTCAAGAATGATACTACATGTTCATTCTAATTTTAAACAACCGAAAAGAGGCTACAATTGTTTTCAACTCCAAACGAGTCTAGAATGAAGCTACAAGTTGTTTCCAACTCAATCTAGCCAATAATGAAGCAACAAGTTGTTTAAATGCTTAAACGAGTCAAGAATGAAAACAACTTGATTCTAATTTTAAAACACCGAAAATGAAGCTACAGTTTGTTTTTCAACTTCAAACGAGTCTGGAATGAAGCTACAAGTTGTTTCCAACGTCAATCTAGCCATAATGAAGCAACAAGTTGTTTCCGGTCCTCAAACGAGTCAAGAAGGATACTAAAGTTCATTCTAATTTTAAACAACCGAAAATGAAGCTACAAATTGTTTTCAACTTCAAACGAGTCTGGAAGAAGCTACAAGTTGTTTCCAACTTCAATCTAACCAATAATGAAGCAACAAGTTTGTTTACATGCTTAAACGAGTCAAGAATGAAACTACAACTTGATTCTAATTTTAAACAACCGAAAATGAAGCTACAAGTTGTTTTTAACTTCAAACGAGTCTGGAATGAAGCTACAAGTTGTTTCCAACTTCAATCTAGCCAATAATAAAGCAACAAGTTGTTTCCGGTCTCAAACGAGTCAAGAATGATACTAAAGTTCATTCTAATTTTAAACAACCGAAAATGAAGCTACAAATTGTTTTCAACTTCAAACGAGTCTGGAATGAAGCTACAAGTTGTTTCCAACTTCAATCTAACCAATAATGAAGCAACAAGTTGTTTACATGCTTAAACGAGTCAAGAATGAAACAACAACTTGATTCTAATTTTAAACAACCGAAAATGAAGCTACAAGTTGTTTTTAACTTCAAACGAGTCTGGAATGAAGCTACAAGTTGTTTCCAACTTCAATCTAGCCAATAATAAAGCAACAAGTTGTTTCCGGTCTCAAACGAGTCAAGAATGATACTACAAGTTCATTCTAAATTTAAACAACTGAAAATGAAGCTACAAGTTGTTTTCAACTTCAAACGAGTATGGAATGAAGCTACAAGTTGTTTCCAACTTCAATCTAGCCAATAATGAAGCAACAAGTTGTTTCCAACTTCAATCTAGCCAATAATGAAGCTACAAGTTGTTTCCAACTTCAATCTAGCCAATAATGAAGCAACAAGTTGTTTCCAACTTCAATCTAGCCAATAATGAAGCAACAAATTGTTTACATGCTTAAACGAGTCAAGAATGAAACTACAAGTTGATTCTAATTTTAAACAACCGAAAATGAAGCTACAAGTTGTTTCCAACTTCAATCTACCCAATAATGAAGCAACAAGTTGTTTACATGCTTAAACAAGTCAAGAATGAAACTACAAGTTGATTCAAATTTTAAACAACCGAAAATGAAGCTACAAATTGTTTTCAACTTCAAACGAGTCTGGAATGAAGCTACAAGTTGTTTCCAACTTCAATCTAGCCAATAATGAAGCAACAAGTTGTTTACATGCTTAAACGAGTCACGAATGAAACTACAAGTTGATTCTAATTTTAAACAACCGAAAATGAAGCTACAATTTGTTTTCAACTTCAAACGAGTCTGGAATGAAGCTACAAGTTGTTTCCAACTTCAATCTAGCCAATAATGAAGCAACAAGTTGTTTACATGCATAAACAAGTCAAGAATGAAACTACAAGTTCATTCTAATTTTAAACAACCGAAAATGAAGCTACAAGTTGTTTTCAACTTCAAACGAGTCTGGAATGAAGCTACAAGTTGTTTCCACCTTCAATCTAGCCAATAATGAAGGAACAAGTTGTTTACATGCTGAAACGAGTCAAGAGTGACACTACAAGTTGATTCTAATTTTAAACAACCGAAAATGAAGCTACAGGTTGTTTTCAATTTCAAACGAGTCTGGAATGAAGCTACAAGTTGTTTCCAACTTCAATCTAGCCAATAATGAAGCAACAAGTTGTTTACATGCTTAAACGAGTCAAGAATGAAACTACAACTTGATTCTAATTTTAAACAACCGAAATGAAGGTACAAGTTGTTTTCAACTTCAAACGAGTCTGGAATGAAGCTACAAGTTGTTTCCAACTTCAATCTAGACAATAATGAAGCAACAAGTTGTTCCGGTCTCAAACGAGTCAAGAATGATACTACAAGTTCATTCTAATTTTAAACAACCGAAAATGAAGCTACAAGTTGTTTTCAACTTCAAACTAGTCTAGAATGAAGCTACAAGTTGTTTCCAACTTCAATCTAGCCAATAATGAAGCAACAAGTTGTTTACATGCTTAAACGAGTCAAGAATGAAACTACAAGTTGATTCTAATTTTAAACAACCGAAAATGAAGCTACAATTTGTTTTCATTTTCAAACGAGTCTGGAATGAAGCTACAAGTTGTTTCCAACTTCAATCTAGCCAATAATGAAGCAACAAGTTGTTTACATGCTTAAACAAGTGAAGAATGAAACTACAAGTTGATTCAAATTTTAAACAACCGAAAATGAAGCTACAAATTGTTTTCAACTTCAAACGAGTCTGGAATGAAGCTACAAGTTGTTTCCGACTTCAATCTAGCCAATAATGAAGCAACAAGTTGTTTACATGCTTAAACAAGTCAAGAATGAAACTACAACTTGATTCTAATTTTAAACAACCGAAAATGAAGCTACAAGTTGTTTTCAACTTCAAACTAGTCTAGAATGAAGCTACAAGTTGTTTCCAACTTCAATCTAGCCAATAATGAAGCAACAAGTTGTTTACATGCTTAAACGAGTCAAGAATGAAACTACAAGTTGATTCTAATTTTAAACAACCGAAAATGAAGCTACAATTTGTTTTCATTTTCAAACGAGTCTGGAATGAAGCTACAAGTTGTTTCCAACTTCAATCTAGCCAATAATGAAGCAACAAGTTGTTTACATGCTTAAACAAGTGAAGAATGAAACTACAAGTTGATTCAAATTTTAAACAACCGAAAATGAAGCTACAAATTGTTTTCAACTTCAAACGAGTCTGGAATGAAGCTACAAGTTGTTTCCGACTTCAATCTAGCCAATAATGAAGCAACAAGTTGTTTACATGCTTAAACAAGTCAAGAATGAAACTACAACTTGATTCTAATTTTAAACAACCGAAAATAAAGCTACAAGTTGTTTTCAACTTCAAACGAGTCTGGAATGAAGCTACAAGTTGTTTCCAACTTCAATCTAACCAATAATGAAGCAACAAGTTGTTTACATGCTTAAACGAGTCAAGAATGAAACTACAACTTGATTCTAATTTTAAACAACCGAAAATGAAGCTACAAGTTGTTTTTAACTTCAAACGAGTCTGGAATGAAGCTACAAGTTGTTTCCAACTTCAATCTAGCCAATAATAAAGCAACAAGTTGTTTCCGGTCTCAAACGAGTCAAGAATGATACTACAAGTTCATTCTAAATTTAAACAACTGAAAATGAAGCTACAAGTTGTTTTCAACTTCAAACGAGTATGGAATGAAGCTACAAGTTGTTTCCAACTTCAATCTAGCCAATAATGAAGCAACAAGTTGTTTCCAACTTCAATCTAGCCAATAATGAAGCTACAAGTTGTTTCCAACTTTAATCTAGCCAATAATGAAGCAACAAGTTGTTTCCAACTTCAATCTAGCCAATAATGAAGCAACAAGTTGTTTACATGCTTAAACGAGTCAAGAATGAAACTACAAGTTGATTCTAATTTTAAACAACCGAAAATGAAGCTACAAGTTGTTTCCAACTTCAATCTACCCAATAATGAAGCAACAAGTTGTTTACATGCTTAAACAAGTCAAGAATGAAACTACAAGTTGATTCAAATTTTAAACAACCGAAAATGAAGCTACAAATTGTTTTCAACTTCAAACGAGTCTGGAATGAAGCTACAAGTTGTTTCCAACTTCAATCTAGCCAATAATGAAGCAACAAGTTGTTTACATGCTTAAACGAGTCACGAATGAAACTACAAGTTGATTCTAATTTTAAACAACCGAAAATGAAGCTACAATTTGTTTTCAACTTCAAACGAGTCTGGAATGAAGCTACAAGTTGTTTCCAACTTCAATCTAGCCAATAATGAAGCAACAAGTTGTTTACATGCATAAACAAGTCAAGAATGAAACTACAAGTTCATTCTAATTTTAAACAACCGAAAATGAAGCTACAAGTTGTTTTCAACTTCAAACGAGTCTGGAATGAAGCTACAAGTTGTTTCCACCCTCAATCTAGCCAATAATGAAGGAACAAGTTGTTTACATGCTGAAACGAGTCAAGAGTGACACTACAAGTTGATTCTAATTTTAAACAACCGAAAATGAAGCTACAGGTTGTTTTCAATTTCAAACGAGTCTGGAATGAAGCTACAAGTTGTTTCCAACTTCAATCTAGCCAATAATGAAGCAACAAGTTGTTTACATGCTTAAACGAGTCAAGAATGAAACTACAACTTGATTCTAATTTTAAACAACCGAAATGAAGGTACAAGTTGTTTTCAACTTCAAACGAGTCTGGAATGAAGCTACAAGTTGTTTCCAACTTCAATCTAGCCAATAATGAAGCAACAAGTTGTTCCGGTCTCAAACGAGTCAAGAATGATACTACAAGTTCATTCTAATTTTAAACAACCGAAAATGAAGCTACAAGTTGTTTTCAACTTCAAATTAGTCTAGAATGAAGCTACAAGTTGTTTCCAACTTCAATCTAGCCAATAATGAAGCAACAAGTTGTTTACATGCTTAAACGAGTCAAGAATGAAACTACAAGTTGATTCTAATTTTAAACAACCGAAAATGAAGCTACAATTTGTTTTCATTTTCAAACGAGTCTGGAATGAAGCTACAAGTTGTTTCCAACTTCAATCTATCCAATAATGAAGCAACAAGTTGTTTACATGCTTAAACAAGTGAAGAATGAAACTACAAGTTGATTCAAATTTTAAACAACCGAAAATGAAGCTACAAGTTGTTTTCAACTTCAAGTGAGTCTGGAATGAAGCTACAAGTTGTTTCCAACTTCAATCTAGCCAATAATGAAGCAACAAGTTGTTTTCGGTCGCAAACGAGTCAAGAATGATACTACATGTTCATTCTAATTTTAAACAACCGAAAATGAAGCTACAAATTGTTTTCAACTCCAAACGAGTCTAGAATGAAGCTACAAGTTGTTTCCAACTTCAATCTAGCCAATAATGAAGCAACAAGTTGTTTACATGCTTAAACAAGTGAAGAATGAAACTACAAGTTGATTCAAATTTTAAACAACCGAAAATGAAGCTACAAGTTGTTTTCAACTTCAAGTGAGTCTGGAATGAAGCTACAAGTTGTTTCCAACTTCAATCTAGCCAATAATGAAGCAACAAGTTGTTTTCGGTCGCAAACGAGTCAAGAATGAAACTACAAGTTGATTCTAATTTTAAACAACCGAAAATGAAGCTACAAATTGTTTTCAACTTCAAACGAGTCTGGAATGAAGCTACAAGTTGTTTCCAACTTCAATCTAACCAATAATGAAGCAACAAGTTGTTTACATGCTTAAACGAGTCAAGAATGAAACTACAACTTGATTCTAATTTTAAACAACCGAAAATGAAGCTACAAGTTGTTTTTAACTTCAAACGAGTCTGGAATGAAGCTACAAGTTGTTTCCAACTTCAATCTAGCCAATAATAAAGCAACAAGTTGTTTCCGGTGTCAAACGAGTCAAGAATGATACTACAAGTTCATTCTAAATTTAAACAACTGAAAATGAAGCTACAAGTTGTTTTCAACTTCAAACGAGTATGGAATGAAGCTACAAGTTGTTTCCAACTTCAATCTAGCCAATAATGAAGCAACAAGTTGTTTACATGCTTAAACGAGTCAAGAATGAAACTACAAGTTGATTCTAATTTTAAACAACCGAAAATGAAGCTACAATTTGTTTTCAACTTCAAACGAGTCTGGAATGAAGCTACAAGTTGTTTCTGTTAGGTCCTATAAACTCACTATATAATATGATATAGTGATCACAATCTGTAACACAGTATGACAATATAAGAGATTGAAAGCAATAAACTCTTATATTCACAAACCTTTAATAGTTACAAAAACTCTCTCAGTGATTTATATTGTATCACTAAGAGCTGCTAGGGTTCTTAACAATGTACTCGATAACTCAACTCCTATAGAGTAACCCTAATCTGTGTTTATATAGACACAGTTACAAAATCAATCTCTGATTTGATATCCTATAAATCAGCTAATAAATCTATCAATCAAAGATTGCTCCAGTTTTCTGTTTAGTTTCCATAGTCAGCAAATCACTCCTCCGCTTCTATCCTTCCTTGAAGTATATCCGCTTCTGAGCTCTTTCCACGTGTAAACTCTGACGAGTCTTGACTGTAATATCCCATACTATTAAATTCAGATTTGATTATTATAAATCTATTCGTCTAGATATTATTGTTGTCTCTAGTGGAATATTGATGTGATTATGTGAATAGTGTGTATGTGATTATACTTGTTATGTGGATTAATATGGATTTTTCAGATTATGCGTTCTCCTTCTTTCTCTGATTCCGAGGACGGAATCCCTATAAGGAGGGTAGATTGTAATAACCCGGATTTTAAAAATATTTTTATTAATATTATAAATGATTTTCTTAAAAAGAAAGGAATAAGATTTAATATTTTATTCCAATTTAATGAATTTTCAAGGTTTTATACTTAAACCCGGGTTATTGTGTTATTAATAAATAATTGTATTTTCAAAACTGATTTTCATATATTGTTTTGAAAATTCTAGATGATAATTATGCGAATATATGTGGTATGTGACTAAGTGTTACTTGTGGTAATGCTCGTTTAATTATTTATGGTGATTTATGATTATTATGTTAGTATTATATAATTTTATGAATTTTGCATTATCTAGTTTATTGAGCTGAATGCTCATATGTATTCGTATTTGTGAGAATTCAATTTCTATATGCTCAGGAGAAAATATAGTTTATTTGGATATTTTCATATCGATTTATGGAATGTTAGATGATTTTATAATCGATTTACGGATTTAATTGCGTATATTTATATTTATTTATTAATTATTTGACTTCTGTAAAACCGTCCACTCGTAATGAGGTAGCAGATTTTCTTCCCGGAAGTTTCAACAAAACTTACCTTTAGCCTAATTTGAATATTCCGGACATTTTTCGTGTTTTGACTTTTTCGATCCGGAGTACGGTTTTCCCCGGAGTCGGTCCGGCGGAGTTTTTCGGGTATTTTAATTGTTGATAATTATCTGGTTGTCTCGATAAACGTGAAACTAGATATTTTGATTCATCCTTATCTTGTAATAATTGCAGTGGGACCCGTATACTAATGACTGATTAAAAAGCCCCGTTTTGATGATTATCTTGAAAACCAGTACCGATTGGACCCCGCTTTATTAATATAAAGCTATTAAATACGTATTTTCATGTCATATACGATCCAAAGGGGTACCAATTATTTGTAAATATAAATAGACCTTTCTAGAGCTTATTTTCACCCGTAAAATCATTTCACCAGTTTCTTTTCACGAATACCGAGAGAAACCGAAGTATGTTCTTCGTGTTCTTCATAATCAAACGAAGATTTGAAGGTGTTATTGGAATCCGATGGAGGCGTATAAATAGTCAAAACGAAGCTATCGACGCGTAGAATCAAGTTTAATCATCCGTTTATATGCAGATTCAACAGGTGATTTTAGATTATTTTTCTAAAATTCGAGTTACTATTAAATTCAGATTTGATTATTATAAATCTATTCGTCTAGATATTATTGTTGTCTCTAGTGGAATATTGATGTGATTATGTGAATAGTGTGTATGTGATTATACTTGTTATGTGGATTAATATGGATTTTTCAGATTATGCGTTCTCCTTCTTTCTCTGATTCCGAGGACGGAATCCCTATAAGGAGGGTAGATTGTAATAACCCGGATTTTAAAAATATTTTTATTAATATTATAAATGATTTTCTTAAAAAGAAAGGAATAAGATTTAATATTTTATTCCAATTTAATGAATTTTCAAGGTTTTATACTTAAACCCGGGTTATTGTGTTATTAATAAATAATTGTATTTTCAAAACTGATTTTCATATATTGTTTTGAAAATTCTAGATGATAATTATGCGAATATATGTGGTATGTGACTAAGTGTTACTTGTGGTAATGCTCGTTTAATTATTTATGGTGATTTATGATTATTATGTTAGTATTATATAATTTTATGAATTTTGCATTATCTAGTTTATTGAGCTGAATGCTCATATGTATTCGTATTTGTGAGAATTCAATTTCTATATGCTCAGGAGAAAATATAGTTTATTTGGATATTTTCATATCGATTTATGGAATGTTAGATGATTTTATAATCGATTTACGGATTTAATTGCGTATATTTATATTTATTTATTAATTATTTGACTTCTGTAAAACCGTCCACTCGTAATGAGGTAGCAGATTTTCTTCCCGGAAGTTTCAACAAAACTTACCTTTAGCCTAATTTGAATATTCCGGACATTTTTCGTGTTTTGACTTTTTCGATCCGGAGTACGGTTTTCCCCGGAGTCGGTCCGGCGGAGTTTTTCGGGTATTTTAATTGTTGATAATTATCTGGTTGTCTCGATAAACGTGAAACTAGATATTTTGATTCATCCTTATCTTGTAATAATTGCAGTGGGACCCGTATACTAATGACTGATTAAAAAGCCCCGTTTTGATGATTATCTTGAAAACCAGTACCGATTGGACCCCGCTTTATTAATATAAAGCTATTAAATACGTATTTTCATGTCATATACGATCCAAAGGGGTACCAATTATTTGTAAATATAAATAGACCTTTCTAGAGCTTATTTTCACCCGTAAAATCATTTCACCAGTTTCTTTTCACGAATACCGAGAGAAACCGAAGTATGTTCTTCGTGTTCTTCATAATCAAACGAAGATTTGAAGGTGTTATTGGAATCCGATGGAGGCGTATAAATAGTCAAAACGAAGCTATCGACGCGTAGAATCAAGTTTAATCATCCGTTTATATGCAGATTCAACAGGTGATTTTAGATTATTTTTCTAAAATTCGAGTTTATATGATTTAAATGATGAATTTTTGCAAACGATTCCGTTTATGTGATTTGATGATTCTATGATGTAGAGCATGTTTTTCTCGTCGTTTTGGTATATTATATGTCAAAAACGGAGTTCAATAACATGTAGAAAAGTCAGTTTGATTATTGAAACTGTGTTCTTGGTGTTCTTGAGCTTGTTGCCGGAAAAGTTTGAATTTTGGCCGGAAAATGGGTTCCGCTAAATCTGGGCAGTAGTGGTATATATGAATAGAAAGAGGAGAGAAAGGGGAGTATGCTGGTGTGCTGGGTTTGAGCGGAGGTGGCTCGAATCGCCGCCATCGGCGGCGGGAAGTCGCCGACTTCGGCCGGATTTTCCGGCGAATTCGCGCGACTTCTGCCTAATTAAAGATGGGGGATTGATTTATGGGTGTGTGTACTACTGATCTGGAGTAGATGGTGAGTGGAGGACGCCTGGAAACGAATTTCCGGCGAGTTAGTGTGGTGGCCGGCGGCTTATTGCTGTTTGGTCACCGAAGTTTTGAAGATGATGAAGTTTTTGTACTCAGGTTCTGAAACTTATGAATTACCCCCTGTAACTTTGAAAAGTTGCACTTTAAACCCTGGACAAAACTTTCAAAAGTTTACAAAATAAACCTTTTGATTTAATTTTCTAAAATTGTTTTATTTAATTATTTTAAATTTCAAAAATAGTTTTTAATTATTTCTTTATTTAAAAATAAATCTAATTTGATTTATTAATTAATTTTAATTAGTAATTAATTATTTTAATTAGTCAATTAATTTAAATATTAATTGATTAATTATTTTAATTAATTATTAATTGATTTTAATTGATTAATTAATTGGATTTAATTATCCTTTTTGATTTAAAAATTCCGAAAAATAGTTTCGAGCTTTAAAATATTTTTCCAAATTATTTTCAAGGCTCGATAATTGTTTATGAAGGATTTCAAGTCCAATTTCAAGTATTTGGGACTTGATTATTTATTTGAAAAATGATTCTTTTATCGATTTTAATTCCGAAAAATGTTTAAAAATTCTGGAAAATTCCCGAAAAATCATTTTCAACCCAAGACTTGATTTGACATCAATTGGGATGGGAGACTTAATGTGTAATGGGTTGTCTGCTATCGGTGTAAGGTATTATATGTTGAGAGCGGAATCAGAAAACGGTTTTGAGCATATCTTTTGATCCGTAAGTCGGAATCAAGTGAAACGAAAGAGAGACAGAAGCTTATAACGTCTATTTTAATATGATGTGACTATATGGCTGAGTCTATAAGGTGAATAATCGTTGATAAATATACACAGAATGTGATTATATGTTATTTGATTGCTATTAATTGATGATTACGTGATATATATGTTTATTCTTGATATTATATACATGATAAATGATTTGGATGACATAGTGTCGTGAGTTGATTGATATTGGATAAGAATATATGGATTATAGTGATTGGATCTTGTTGGTTGATTGTTGATTGAGATAGGATAACAGGTGGATAGTCTAAGAAATAGACGAGACGATGTCGGATTTTCGATAGGATGCATATGATAATTGATTTGTAACATGTTATGTGGAATATGACTTGACTATATGTTAGAGTCAAAGCATGCTTATGTGTTACGTGGTATCTGATAAGTTTAAAGGGGTATATAAGTGGGTATCGATATGCGTGATATGTATATGCGATCGATTGTTTAGTGATTATAGTGTTATCTTATTCTCGTAAAGGATTTGGACGAGACGTGTACGCTTGAAGACGTCAGAAAGTCGGAATGGTATTGCAAAGCGAATAAGGGATGAATCGAGTAAGCGAAGTGGTGTGGCGAATAGGGTATAGCCAGGGATGGTCTAGAGACTATGATATGCATAGAGTATGAGATTGGAAAGATGAGATTGAGATGTGAGACTGGAGTCAGATTTGAGGCAAGTATCCTAAACCCTTTTCTTGGATATATTGCAAATATTCTGATCCATTCCTTTGGTATCTGTTGCAAAAATTCGTACCTTTCCTTTCTATATTTAAAAGTGCATATGTTCGGATCTATTCTTTCTATTCTTCAAGTTTCTAAAGAATTTCCGTTTTATTAATTAATTCGAAGTTCAGATTGTCATTGAAGCATGTGTTGCTCAGTGATAGTTGGAGCTTTGAATGAATTGGGATCTTCTTGATTATTCAACCCGCCATTGTCATGCTGGTTTAGCAGGCTAAATTCAGTTGCTTAGCCGATAATGGAGGATACTGAATAGTTGAGGATTTCCTGAACTGTGATTTATGAAATGAAGGATCATGATTTATGAATAGATTATTATCAGAGTTTGATTTGAAATTATTCAGTTGTTGATGATATTTATGATGATGTTCTGTTAATTTACATTGGCTTCTTGAATTGAATTAGAGAATTGGATTATTGTTTTTATATAAACCTGTGGACCAGATTCGTGGTCATGTTAGGCCAATGAGTGCCTTGGATCCAGTGATAGAGCATGGCGGGGCCTGCTCGGGGTTAGTGCGGAACTGATCAGCTGCCTAACCTTGGTTTTAATTAAAATGTGATAGTCCAATTCAATAATTCTTTGGAAAGATTGAATTTCTCAGTTTAAATGCTGCAAGGTATTGTAAATCATTCTATACAATACCATGAACTCATGAACTCAGGTTGAATCCTCTTATATCTTGAACTCGTGAACTTCTATTCTATCATTTCAGAACTATCATTGTTTATTATTACTTGCTGAGCATTGTTGCTCACCCTTGCTATTCCTTTCTAACCATTTCAGAAAGGCTTAAAGATGAGATGATTGATTGAGATTGTGGATAAGGCTAATGTTAGGCGAGGAGACAGAGTTGAGGATCCAGTGGTCGAGGAGTGTTCAGGAAAGTTGATGAGGTTGGTGCAAGCTAGAGCTGTGCTATAGGGATTCAAGTGTAAGTCATAGCTGGAATAGTTGACAGTGATTCTTCTTATCGAAGATGTTCCGATTTGGTAAGAAATGTTGTGTAATATTAGTGGTGGATTCTAATTTCAATACTGTAACCTGGAAGCGATCCTGTTGTTTTGGGGGTGAAGATGTTCTCTTTTGAATCTTTTATTTAACGGCTTTCAAATCTTTTATTAAATGTTTTCAAGTTTTAAATTCTATGGATTTCATTATCTTTAACAAAAAAAAAAAAAAAAGAAAATACAGGTTTTCAAAAGTGTTTAAAAATGGGTTTTATGTGGTGACGTCAGAATCCAGACCCCCGGATTCCTGGACTGTCACATTGACTATGTAAACTCTGATCAGACTTTATCAAACTCTGTCAGACTTTACTAAACTCTGTCAGACTTTACTAAACTCTGATCAGCTTCTAGCTTAAACTCTGATGATTCCTGTTCTAAAACAAACTTTAAGAATATTAGTAATCATCAATTATAATCTAACAATCTCCCCCAACTTGTGCATAAATAAGTTATGTGCAAGTTAACAGATAATTGATGATGTCAAAACATTTAAGTCAAATGCAACAGAGTTTAACTATATAACAGAAAACTTTTAAAACTTACAGATACTTTACTCCTTAGCTGCATAGACACCATTTGCTGTCTGTAGATACCCTCTGAGGAGTTCTCTTTCAGCTTCTTCAAGCACTGTAATCATTTGTCTCTTGATCTCTCTCAGCTCTGGATCTGAAACTCCAGTTTGATAAATTGCAGCTCTGAGATCATAGATCTTGTTCTTCTTCAAGTCTCTATCCAGCCTGATATTGTAAGCTTTATCAGACTCTTCATTAAATGCAAGAGTTCTGATTCCACCTATTGTTTCAATTTTTGCTGAATTTTTCTTCATCTCCACCAGCTGTCCTTTATGATTGAGGTATTTAGGAATGAAAGGTCCAGCATTCTTGTTTCCTGTAATACCCATCTTTCTTCTGATTTGATCTTTGAGCAGGTTGGAGATGTGTTGGCATGACTTGTTCTTTATCTGAAATATGTGTGATACATATCTCAATTCTTCCCAGTGTTTAGCATAGAGATCTGCTTCAAGTACTCTAAACACTGTTCCATCAGACATGAAGTAGATAAGAACATTATCTCCTCTGTCATTCTTCACCAACTGGACTGAATCTAATTTGTCCATTCTTTCTTGTAGAGCACCAGTCTTGGGAGCACATAGAGATGAGGGGTCATCTGGTCTTGATCCTATACTCTGATCAAATTTTTCATATTTGGATCCCAGCCCTCCTTTATCTCTTCCTGCTTTACGATGAAAGATTGGTTGAATTGGTCCTTTTTCAAAGCTTATCTCAGTCATTAGACTAGGCTTTGCAAATCCAGCTAATGGAGTAGTTGTTGGTTTGAACACAGCTTGAGCTTTGTCAGAGGTTGTGTCTTTCTTTGCTTCCTTATTAACTTGAGCTATGTCAGAGGTTAATCTTTCTTTTTGAGGTTCTGCAACATGAGCTTTGTCAGAGATTGCAACTTCTGTCTTCTTTTCCTTTACAACTTGATCCTTGTCAGAGGTTGTAGACTTCTTCTTATCCCAGCCTTTCTCCAGATGTTCATCTACTTTGCTTTTACCCTTGGAAGTGTATTCATCTTCAGAGTATACCTTTTTGACTGGTAAACTCTGATCAGCAACAGTAGGTTCCTTAATCAATATCCCCTTTTCTTTTGGTTTGGCAGTTGACTTTGCAGGCTTTTGGATCTTTCCAGAGTTTATGGCTTCAATATGTTCCTTTTTCAGCTCAGCTTCCTCTGCAGCAATCAACTCCAAATCCAAATTAGCTTCTGGATTTTCTTGTTGAAAAATCAATCTAGCAAGCTCTTCATCAGTCATGGGTTTGTCTGATCCAATCACTGGTCTTTGCTTAGATCCAGATGTGAAATTATGTGTTGGAGCAGACTTTGTGCTTTGCTTAGATTGTTTCTGACTGTCAGAGTTTGAAACTCTTCCACCAGTCCCTGCTTGAAATCTCTTGTGCTTTGTGAAATCATCAGCATCATCATCATCATCATCCTTCTTCTTTCTCTTCAGAGTTTGAGTAGTAGACTTGCATTTGACTTGAGCTACTCTCTCCCCCTTTTTGACATCATCCTCATCAGGAATCAGTATTGATGTGATCAGAGAAAGTGAAGATTGGATGGCTTCAAGCTGTTTGGACATCTTCTCTTGAGTTGATTCAATGATAGTCATCCTTTTGTCCAGAGATTCATGTGCAGACACCAGCTTCTGAACATTATCTCTCAGAGGTAGTATAGTCCTTTTCTTCTCCAACTCATTTGTCTCCTTGATATTAGCCACCTCTGTTCTTAGATCATCTATTGATTTAGATGTCTGGGCATGAGTAGGATGAAATGTCTTCAGATAGAGAATTGTGCCTTTGAGGCTTGACATAACATCAGAGTTTGAAATTTTATTCTCTGCCATAGATAGAAATTCTTCAGCTTTAGGTGGCTCCAGAGAATGTTGATGGCTCAACCAGAGTTTATCCCAGACTTCATTTGGTGGATCAACCTGAAGATCCCTGGGAAGTGGCTCAGAGTCTGTGTTCAGAGTTTGTAGCCTTGCATTGTACTGGCTAGTAGACTCCCACTTTTGTTGTGTCAGAGGGACTCTATCATCTTCATCCTTGTCAGTATCTGAACTGTCATCATCCTCAGTATCAGAGTTTGCTTTGTCATCATCAGGAACAGGATCAGCAACTTTCTCCACAGTATCTTGAGCAGATTTTTCTTGAGCTTCAGACTGTGATTTGATAGGTTCTTCACCAGTCTGAGCAAGAGACTGTAGAGCTTCCATAGCTACTTTGTCAGATTCATCAACTACATCAGACCTGTAGTTTTCTGGAGCTGTATCATGAACTATGGCACCCTCTGGAATTTTCATTGGAGATTGAGGAATTGGACCATGATCAGATAATGGAGTTTGAGGATTAGACATATTTGCTCCAGCTTCAGTTGTAACTGGTTCATCACACTTTATTTCTTCATCTACTTCAGAGGATGAAGTAGATGCTGTAGGAGATGTTAGAGGAACAGCTTGGATAGGAAGTACCATCAGAGCTTGAGAATGTTCAGCAACTGGAGTTGATGGTGTTTGGTCTTCCTCAACTGTGAAGTCTGTGATTTCAGTGATTGGAACTTTTGCTCTTGCAGGCTTTTGAGCCCTTCTTTTGAATCTGGCTGGCTTCTGAGGACTGGCTTGAGCAGGTACAGAGGCTGTTGTAGGAGTAGGTTCAGAGTTTACAGCATGTGCAGGTTCAAGATCATCATAGTCATAAGCTGCAACCAGTCTTCTTCTTTTCTGCTTTTGAGGAGTAGCAGCTTCAGTGTTTACTGGAATATCAGAGTTTGGAGCCTCAGAGTTTAAATGAGCCTCAGAGTTTACTGGCTCATCAGTGTTTGTCTGCACTTCAGAGTTTGCTTTCAGAACTTGTGTAGCAACAGAGGTTCTTGTTCTTTTGGCAGTGGAGGGGGCTGCATCAGACTTTGCAGCCCTTTTGGTCTTGGATGCAGAAGTTCTGGGTTGTTTGGGGATTGTAGGAGAGACTGGAGGTTGAGGCTGTTGTGGTTGTGGTTGTTGGTGTACTGGGGGCATATCCATCCTAGCTCTAACTTGAGCTGGAATTAAAAGAGGTCTTTGAATTGGATACTTCTCATCCTTGGAGATGAGGTCCTTAAACACTCTTTTATGAAGCCTGAATGGCTTGATCTCATCATCAACATTAAAATCTACCTCACCAACAGTAGCATTAAACAATAATTGACAGAATCTTGAGAAATATATGACTTTTCTATTCTCATGCATTCTCTCACCAATATTTCTAAGAACTAATCTACCAAAATCAAAATTAGTAGAGTAGATCAGAGAATACCCAATCTGCAGCATGTCCATTGGAATGGCATCCCAGTTTGTAGACTTCTTTTGAAATGCCCTTGTAACAACCGGTAATTTTGAACTTTTCATAAACACGACACTTATAATCTATGTTACTATGTCGATATGTGGAATCGTTAGAAAAGAGTGTATATATATATTCTCTTGTTATGTGGTATTGCAAGTATCACTAATATAACTTTTATGCGATATATTTTGTACGCGAGTAAGATTTCTTGTTACGCGATTTAGTGATAATCGAGATTGATACATGACTTGATGGCATAATTAGATTCTATTTCGTGTATAAATAGTCGTATGCGAGAGATTTCGCTACGCGATTAATTATCTTGCACGATTCGGTGTTAATTTAATAGTTGCGGCTACGCGATTTAATAATAGTAGAGATTATCGTAAATAGTGGTAAATTGTAATGCGAGCGATTACGTGATATGATATACGTATATAATTGTAGTGCGAAGTCATTTCGTTGTGAATTATTACGTGTATTATTGTGTGTAAATTCTTTTATTACATAGATTATATATTAGAATGTAATACTTGAAAATGCTTTTAAAAATATTTCTTTGTCCAAAATTTTTGATCATGATTTTGTTAAACTTGTAAAATCTCATAATATTTATAGTATTAATTTGATGATTTATGGAATTGTAGTTTATTTATTAAAATCCATTCATTTTATTCATACTTTTAATAATTATAAGATTACACTAGTACTCTTGCATGCATTTTGGTAGAGAATAGAGTCCAAGGGCATGACCGACTATTCACACCATTTGACTCTTGTAATTACCACTAAAACCTTGCATGCATTCTCACCTAAAGCCACTAGAAGGATAGAATTGTAACTACCCAAATCCACTCACTTCTAGTCTAGTCAAAAGCACAAGACTTCATCATTTTCTACACTACACTACACACCAAATCAAACCCACCAAACTCTCCTCCCTCTCTCTCATTTCAGCTGAGTAGAAACCCCCTCCCAAACCCTTAAAATTTTCTCTTCATAACCTCATATACACACATATTTTGCAACTCATCCAAGAGAGAAAAATCATCTCCTAGTCACAAGCTTCCATTTAAGGTTAGTTTGAGTACTTGCATGTCATCAAGCCAAGAGTTTTCGACTTTGGTTCTCATGGACCTAGAGTTGAACTCATTGTGGCTTAAATACTTGGACAAGGAGTGGCCTTGAGGGAGTGTATCAACCCCATTTGTCAAGCCATAGCCTTGGTTCAAGCCCTCGGCAATGACTCCCAAGGAGCCGAAGGGAGTCCATCGATTTGGATGATTTTTGTTGATGTAACGAGATGTTTCTTGATGGGTTCTTTGAGTTCTAGTCTTTACAAGATTGTTTTACAAAGTTTTAAACATTGCATGTCAAGATCTTGCCAAGAAAGTTAGTGTTTATAAGTGCATGTCATGATTTTCATAGTATAAAGTGTATGCTGATTTTGTCACTTTTTAAACTGGTTTTTGATCATTGCATGCCTCGGTTTTTTCCATAAAATGCTAGTATAATATGTGCCATGATTAGTCATGTTCAGTTTTGATGTATTATGTGATTTTATATGGATTATGAGTTCGAAATCATGCTTAGAAATGCTAAAAACCAATCTGCTCTGCTCTGCTGTGATTTTTGGCTTCGGTAATGTGATTTTTGAGGCTTGATTTGTGTTGTAATTTCTTGTATAAGGCTATACAGTAGTGGTATATAGATTATAGATTAGAGTTGTTGGCTTGGTTGTTGTTGAATGGTGTTAAGATGGGTGATAAGGTGGAAGGAGGCACACACTAGCACTGGACAGAATTCTTGCACATAGAAACTAGGAGTTTTGGTGTTGATTTGGTTGGGTTTTGCTGGTCCCAAGTGTCCAGGAGTTGGGAGTGAGTTTTGTTATGATTCCAGTAGTCTTAAATCACCAAAGCCCCTGCATTTAGGTAGGTATACACACTCAAAACAGTAGATACCCCAAAACAGGGCAGAATTGAACAATCTGTGTTCTTGTGAGGTTTTCACCTTGTCATGAGTGAGGCCTTCATGGGGCCTTGGCTTAACTGAGTTTAGTGAACCCTTAGGAAGCCTAACAAACCATTAGAACCCAAAACCTAGTGATAAAACAGAGTTTTAAATCAGTAAACACAAGGCAGTTGGGAAACAGGGTAGTTTTCAGCAGTGTCAACTTTATGTAATAACCTGGAAAGTTTCAGATGGGGCCTTGGAGTGAAACCAAGTCTGATAGGTAGCCTTAAGAGTTGGGAATCCATGGGAATTGATTTGGTAGGAATGCACTTAGTACACATTAAGTTATTCCAGTTAGGATGCAGGTAGTGCAGAGAGGTTACAACAGAGAACCTCACTGTGCCCCTTTTTAACATTTTAAACCAATTTGTGTGAGGCCTTTGTATTGTATCAATAGCACAAGTAATTTTAGAGTCTTAGTAACCTATTAGGAGTAAATTAGAGTGAAGGCCCTAGTTAGAGCATCTTATTTTCACTAAGTAACCGAGAGCAACCTTAGAGAGCCATTGGAGAGTTGTAAGTGCAACTCTTGCATGATTGTCAAGGGTATAAGGGCTGAGTTTTTGCAAGAACTTTTAGGATTAAGATAAGGTCAGTATGGGGAGTTTAGAAGTTTAGAAATAAGCCTTTATGTGCTACTTGCTTATGTGTTTAGGAGTTTAAGTATATAGTATATAATATATATAGTTAATAAATCATGCCATGCCATTATGTGACTATGTGAATTATGTGACTATGTGGAGTATGTGAATACATGATTATGTTAATTGTCTTTCATATGTATAAATGAGCATGTATACCTATAATTAAGTACGTGTAATGACTCTTAAAGCGATAATTAGCTAATAATAGAGTATTAAGATACGTAACTAGAGAATAGGCGCGTGTAATGTAAATTAGACTTAAAGTGCCATTTAGTGACGAGTTTAATATAATGTGTAGGTTCCGAGGCGAAAGGAAAAGCTCGTACCATCAAGATTGAATAATCTCAGAATCTTGCAAAGGCAAGTTACTACATCCTTAACTTTATAATTGTTGCAAATATATGTGCACCCGTGACTCGTAAATCCTTATGAATATTTAGTTGCGATAACCACCATGCCTATTATATTCGCAAATACCTTGACATAAATTCCCGGTCATATTAGTACCTTTTCTTTTCACATATTGCCCTATACTTAAACCAATAAACGATAGATTTCCTAATAAAACTTCCAATAATACCATGACACGTACACCTTCATAAATACCGAATAACACTTGATAGAATTGACTTTCTTTTGACTTTGGAACTTACCCCCTTAAGTCCAATATGCGTTTGACACATTGTTAGTGAACTTGATTCCCTTTGCCATGTTTTAATAAACAAGATAGAACCTTTTCCGGCATCCATGTTATAAATCAATAAATTATAAAATGTTTTCTTTAGTGATTTGGACTAGACGCAAGTCCTTTTCACATATTATTAGGCTCACAGATAGCCTAGGGATCCCATTATATTTGAGAACCCAGCGCGGTTCGGGATTACTTCGCGGCTGATCACCGGCTGTAATCCGTAGCGTCCTAAAATGAATTTTGATAATGATATGATTATAACATGTTGCCATATTGCCATGATGCCATGACTTCTATACCATGATTATCCATGTGTTTTGCCATGTCTATTCATCATATTATCATGAACCTTAATGAATGCTTTATCATTTATTCTTGAATTTGTTTCGGACACCTTTGATATTGTTATGATGCCATGTGTTTAGGACTGTTAGTACTTGCTGAGCGTCTTTGCTCATGTTCCCGTATTTAACCCCTTTTACAGCTAGCAAATATGGTACGCACAAAGCAAACAGCACGTAAATCGACCACTGGCTACGCAGAGAATTGTTTAAGGGCGAAGGTAGCATATATGATATAAGCGGCTTTCGCTATTATGTTTTGTACTAGTTAGATGGGCTGATCCACACTCTGAACTTATAAGATCTTTTGGGACTTTATTTCACTCTTTTGGACTTGTAACTAACTAAATGTTATCCTTTTGGGATTTAAATTATGTAATCTTAAATTCCGGATTTAATATTATGTCACTTGTTCATATTATATCAATTCGTGTGCATGTGTTGGTTGGGGTGTGACATTTTTGGCATCAGAGCCTAGGTTTAGAGTCCCTGGACAGCCCAATTAGGATCATAGGGTGTATAAGTATATTATATATATATATATATCGGGAGTATTATTATGCGTCGTTCGATTTAATCGTATCTAACCCTTTTGTATATATATATATATATATTATTGACAGCAACGTGCGCACTCATCTTCGGTCCCGCCGCCTGAACCTATTCCCTTTTCTGTCTATGCTGACTTGAGGTTGGAGCTCGACACTATCCAAGGGAAGTATGACAGGCTCATGGAGCGCATCGAGGAAGTCTATTCGAGTGATCATATCATGGGTGACGGACCTAAGGAGAAGACCATCTCTAGGCTTGAGTCATTGATCCAGGTGGCCACATCCAGGTTGGAGAAGATGCCAGTACACCGTGACCGGTCCAGCCAGCTCACTGTGCAGATGATAGCGGATGAACTTAGGAGCATGGTCAAGATGCTGCGTGAGGACACGACCCCTAACATCCCTAGGACCCGTGAGGAGGTGGACGAGGACTAGAGGACGTGACCTTTAGTTGCTTAGGCTGTTCCTTTTATCACTATGTTGTTTATTTCCATTTCTAGACTTTCGTACTATTTTGATTCGGATCTGTACTCGTATTTCGTACTTTGACATTCGTACCTTTCAGTTTCGAACCATGTTTTAATTCAGTAATGCACTTTCCTCGATTCCTATATTGCCCTTTAAATTGCTTATAACCATGCATCATTCCTATTGATTATATCGAACTGCATACCATGATAATTGTGAATAATCCCGTAACCTCGTATCATTTAAAATTGTATAACTCTTATTTCAGAATATGGCACCTAAAAGAGCTCGAGGAAGACCCACTAATAACCGAGAGAATGAAGAAGGAAACCGAAACGCGAACCAGAACCTTGACATAGCACAACTTCTAGAATTGGTACGCCAACAAACAGCCACTATTGCCCAACAACAACAACTTCTTCAACAAATGCAACCACCACAACCACCTCCAGGAAATGTCACCACTTTCAAAACCTTCCAATCCGTAAAACCCCCGGAATTCAAAGGAACTCAAGATCCGGTTGCAGCTCATGCTTGGTTAAAAGAGATGGAGAAGGCTTTTGCCTTGACAAATGTTGGAGATAATCAGAAGGTGGAGTATGCTGCTTATTTTCTTAAAGGAGAATCGAACTATTGGTGCGAAACAGCAAAAGCTTTAGAACCCGAAGGAATTATTACTTGGGACAGATTTAAGAGAATGTTTTTGGATAAGTACTTTCCTCGCTATATGCAAACACAAATGGAGATGAAGTTCTTTGAATTAAAACAAGATAATATGACAGTTGGGGAGTATGAGAAGAAGTTCACTGAACTATCTAGATTTATGGGAGAGTATGTTGATTCTGAAGAGAAGAGAGCGAAGAGATTTCAACAAGGACTAAAGCCGTGGTTGAGAAGTCGGGTGGCAGCTTTTGAATTGACTACTTATGCTGAAGTAGTTCAAAAAGCAATGGTAATTGAAGGCGAAAGTGAGCAGAATCAGAAGGAGAAAGGCAACAAAAAGAGAAGATTTGAATCGGGAGAAGAAGGCACAAGTTACAAGGGCCAGAATCAAAAAGTTAATCAAAGGTTTAAACTTCAAAGTGGACCCGGAAACTTCAAGAAGAGAGAATTTGGGAACAAGTCACAAGAAAACAGATCTCAATCGAGTGGATAGAAACCCCCGCAAGGATCAATTCCGGAGTGTAAAGTTTGTAATAAGAAGCATACGGGGATTTGCAACAAGGCGAATGTAGTTTGTTTCAAGTGTCACGCAAAAGGCCACTATGCTCATGAATGTAAGAATCAGAAGGCCAACGTCACGTGCTACAAGTGTGGTAAAGTGGGACATGTGTCGAAGGAATGCAAAGGAGCGGTTAACAATCAGTTGCTACAAATGACTGCTATGCCATATCCGATGAATCAAGCAACTCCTATGCCAGCACCATCATTTCCAATGCCTTTCAATCAACCTCAAATGGCATCATCCTCATCTCATCCAGCTTTGACTTATCCGGCACAAGCAAGGACTTTCAACATGAATGTAAAGGATGCAATTCAAAGTTCTGATGTAGTTTCAGGTACGCTTTCTGTGAACGCTGCTAGTGCTAAAGTATTGATTGACTCGGGAGCTACAAGGTCCTTTATTTCGAAGTCTTTTGTTGATAAGTGGAATTGTGAAACCCAATTGATGCATGAACCCCTATCTGTTGTCTTAGCTAATCAAGATAGAATATCTGTAGAACATGTGTGCCCCCATTGTACAATAGTGATAGCCGGACACGTTTTTCCTGCGAGTCTTATTCCTTTCCAGTTAGGCGAATTCGACGTGATATTAGGGATGGATTGGTTGACAAGCTTTAATGCTCAAATAGATTGCAAGAACAAAACGGTAGTATTGAGTTCACCACAAGGCAAGAAGGTAACATTTAAGGGTCAAAGGCAAACTCAAGGATTTCTTACTTCGATGCAAGCAAAGAAGATGATTCGGAAGGGATGCGAGGCGTATTTGGCATATGTAATTGATAAGAGTAAAGAAGTTTCTAGCCCTGAAGACATTCCAGTAGTAAGAGATTTTATAGATGTGTTTCCCGAAGAACTTCCTGGCTTACCCCCGGATCGACAAATCGAGTTTACAGTAGAACTTGCACCCGGCACCGAACCTGTTTCGAAGGCTCCTTATAGAATGGCTCCGTCAGAGATGAAGGAATTGGCGAAGCAAATACAAGAACTATTAGACAAGGGATTTATACGGCCAAGTGTTTCACCTTGGGGCGCACCGGTCTTGTTTGTGAAGAAGAAAGACGGGAGTATGAGACTTTGTATAGATTATCGAGAATTGAACAAATTGACGATTAAGAATAGGTACCCTTTGCCTAGAATTGATGATCTGTTTGACCAACTCAAGGGAGCTTCTTGTTTTTCGAAAATTGATCTACGGTCGGGATACCACCAATTGAAGATTAAGGCTGAAGACATACCGAAGACAGCTTTTCGAACACGATACGGACATTACGAATTCCTTGTTATGGCTTTTGGATTGACGAACGCACCGGCTGCTTTCATGGACTTAATGAATCGGGTATTCAAGGAATATTTAGACAAATTCGTCATAGTTTTCATCGATGATATTTTGGTGTATTCAAAGACGAAAGCTGATCACGAAGAACATCTAAGAATAGTGTTGGAAGTGTTGCGAAAGGAGAGATTGTATGCCAAATTCTCGAAATGTGAGTTTTGGTTGACGGAAGTAAGATTTCTCGGACATATTGTTGGAAGTGAAGGGATTAGAGTGGACCCCGAAAAGATTGAGGCTGTGATGAATTGGGAGAGACCAAAGACGCCAACAGAAGTAAGGAGTTTCATGGGATTATCAGGATATTACCGAAGGTTTGTGAAGGATTTTTCGAAGATTGCCGTACCATTGACCAAATTAACAAGGAAGAATGAGAAATTTGAATGGACGGAGAAGTGTGAAAATAGTTTTCAGGAATTGAAGCAAAGATTAGTAACTGCACCGGTTTTAGCATTACCCGATGACAAGGGAGATTTTGTGATATACAGTGACGCCTCTTACAAAGGATTTGGATGCGTGTTGATGCAACATGGAAAAGTAATAGCGTACGCTTCGAGACAACTTAAGCCACATGAACAGAAGTACCCAACTCATGATTCAGAATTGGCTGCGATAGTTTTTGCTTTGAAATTGTGGAGACACTACTTATACGGGGAGAAATGTGAGATATATACGGATCATAAGAACCTGAAGTACCTTTTCACTCAAAAAAAGCTAAATATGAGACAGCGCCGATGGTTGGAGTTGATCAAAGACTATGATTGTTCGATACAATATCATCCCGGGAAGGCCAACGTGGTAGCAGACGCATTAAGTAGAAAAGAGAAGTTAAACGTGATTTCAATGCCAAGGGAGTTGTCAAATGAAATTGAGAAGTTGCAATTGGAGTTTTGTGAACTTGGAGGGGCGGAAGAAATGTGTTATGCCATTACCTTTAAACCAACTCTGTTAGAAAAGATAAAGAAATATCAAGACGAAGTGATGACTCGAGAAGATAATCAGTTGACGGGAGAAGAAATTTGTACACAGAAAGATGAGCAAGGTGTGTTAAGATTTTCATCAAGGATTTGGATTCCGAATGTGACTGAATTGAAGAATGATATTTTGCGAGAAGCACACAACTCTAGATTTTCGATTCACCCGGGAAGCACCAAGATGTACCAAGACTTAAAGAAGAGTTTCTGGTGGCCGAACATGAAAAGAGAAATTGCAGAATGGACTTCAAAATGTGATACATGCCAAAGGGTAAAAGCCGAACATCAGAGACCGAGTGGTTTGATTCAGCCATTGAAGATTCCAGAATGGAAGTGGGAAAATATTGCCATGGACTTTGTAGTAGGATTACCTCGAACGCGTTCTGGACACGATGCAATTTGGGTAATAGTTGACCGTCTTACGAAATCGGCACATTTTCTTCCAATTAACGAGAAGTCTTCTTTAGACAGACTAGTTCATATGTATGTACGCGAAATCGTGTTAAGACATGGTGTACCTATATCAATAGTTTCAGATCGGGACCCACGATTCAATTCGAGATTTTGGAGGCAATTTTAAGAACATTTAGGGACGAATTTGAACATGAGCACGGCATATCATCCACAAACTAACGGCCAAAGTGAACGAACAATCCAAACCATTGAAGATATGTTGCGAAGCTGTGCCATTGACTTTTCGGGAAGTTGGGACGAACATTTACCCCTTGTGGAGTTTTCATACAATAATAGTTACCATTCCAGCATTGGCATGCCACCATACGAAGCTTTATATGGACGGAAATGCAGAACACCGACGAATTGGGATGAAGTTGGAGAAGGGAAGGTTTTAGGACCTGAATTGGTACAACAAATGAAGGACACCATCACAGTAATCAAGAAGAGACTAATTGCTGCACAAGACAGACAAAGGAAGTACGCGGACCCCGCTCGAAAAGATGTGAAGTTTGAAATTGGGGAAGCTGTATTGCTAAAAATATCACCGTGGAAGGGTTTGACCAGATTTGGTAAGAAAGGAAAACTAGCACCAAGATACATTGGACCTTTTGAAGTCTTGAACCAAGTTGGAAAAGTTGCCTACGAGTTAGCCTTGCCACCACAATATCAGCACGTGCATAATGTGTTTCATGTCTCATTACTCAAGAAGTATAATCCAGACGCCAATCATGTGATAGAAAGTGAACCAGTGGAGATTCAAGCTGATTTATCATATGAAGAACATCCCGTACAAATACTAGATCGGCAAGAAAGAAAACTTAGGAAGAAATCAGTGAGCTTGGTAAAAGTGTTGTGGAGGAATCCAAGGGTAGAAGAAGCCACTTGGGAGCTAGAGTCTGATATGCTGAATCGGTATCCTCAATTATTCTCCTAGATTCTGAGGACAGAATCCTATAAGGGGGAGAGGATGTAACAACCGGTAATTTTGAACTTTTCATAAACACGACACTTATAATCTATGTTACTATGTCGATATGTGGAATCGTTAGAAAAGAGTGTATATATATATTCTCTTGTTATGTGGTATTGCAAGTATCACTAATATAACTTTTATGCGATATATTTTGTACGCGAGTAAGATTTCTTGTTACGCGATTTAGTGATAATCGAGATTGATACATGACTTGATGGCATAATTAGATTCTATTTCGTGTATAAATAGTCGTATGCGAGAGATTTCGCTACGCGATTAATTATCTTGCACGATTCGGTGTTAATTTAATAGTTGCGGCTACGCGATTTAATAATAGTAGAGATTATCGTAAATAGTGGTAAATTGTAATGCGAGCGATTACGTGATATGATATACGTATATAATTGTAGTGCGAAGTCATTTCGTTGTGAATTATTACGTGTATTATTGTGTGTAAATTCTTTTATTACATAGATTATATATTAGAATGTAATACTTGAAAATGCTTTTAAAAATATTTCTTTGTCCAAAATTTTTGATCATGATTTTGTTAAACTTGTAAAATCTCATAATATTTATAGTATTAATTTGATGATTTATGGAATTGTAGTTTATTTATTAAAATCCATTCATTTTATTCATACTTTTAATAATTATAAGATTACACTAGTACTCTTGCATGCATTTTGGTAGAGAATAGAGTCCAAGGGCATGACCGACTATTCACACCATTTGACTCTTGTAATTACCACTAAAACCTTGCATGCATTCTCACCTAAAGCCACTAGAAGGATAGAATTGTAACTACCCAAATCCACTCACTTCTAGTCTAGTCAAAAGCACAAGACTTCATCATTTTCTACACTACACTACACACCAAATCAAACCCACCAAACTCTCCTCCCTCTCTCTCATTTCAGCTGAGTAGAAACCCCCTCCCAAACCCTTAAAATTTTCTCTTCATAACCTCATATACACACATATTTTGCAACTCATCCAAGAGAGAAAAATCATCTCCTAGTCACAAGCTTCCATTTAAGGTTAGTTTGAGTACTTGCATGTCATCAAGCCAAGAGTTTTCGACTTTGGTTCTCATGGACCTAGAGTTGAACTCATTGTGGCTTAAATACTTGGACAAGGAGTGGCCTTGAGGGAGTGTATCAACCCCATTTGTCAAGCCATAGCCTTGGTTCAAGCCCTCGGCAATGACTCCCAAGGAGCCGAAGGGAGTCCATCGATTTGGATGATTTTTGTTGATGTAACGAGATGTTTCTTGATGGGTTCTTTGAGTTCTAGTCTTTACAAGATTGTTTTACAAAGTTTTAAACATTGCATGTCAAGATCTTGCCAAGAAAGTTAGTGTTTATAAGTGCGTGTCATGATTTTCATAGTATAAAGTGTATGCTGATTTTGTCACTTTTTAAACTGGTTTTTGATCATTGCATGCCTCGGTTTTTTCCATAAAATGCTAGTATAATATGTGCCATGATTAGTCATGTTCAGTTTTGATGTATTATGTGATTTTATATGGATTATGAGTTCGAAATCATGCTTAGAAATGCTAAAAACCAATCTGCTCTGCTCTGCTGTGATTTTTGGCTTCGGTAATGTGATTTTTGAGGCTTGATTTGTGTTGTAATTTCTTGTATAAGGCTATACAGTAGTGGTATATAGATTATAGATTAGAGTTGTTGGCTTGGTTGTTGTTGAATGGTGTTAAGATGGGTGATAAGGTGGAAGGAGGCACACACTAGCACTGGACAGAATTCTTGCACATAGAAACTAGGAGTTTTGGTGTTGATTTGGTTGGGTTTTGCTGGTCCCAAGTGTCCAGGAGTTGGGAGTGAGTTTTGTTATGATTCCAGTAGTCTTAAATCACCAAAGCCCCTGCATTTAGGTAGGTATACACACTCAAAACAGTAGATACCCCAAAACAGGGCAGAATTGAACAATCTGTGTTCTTGTGAGGTTTTCACCTTGTCATGAGTGAGGCCTTCATGGGGCCTTGGCTTAACTGAGTTTAGTGAACCCTTAGGAAGCCTAACAAACCATTAGAACCCAAAACCTAGTGATAAAACAGAGTTTTAAATCAGTAAACACAAGGCAGTTGGGAAACAGGGTAGTTTTCAGCAGTGTCAACTTTATGTAATAACCTGGAAAGTTTCAGATGGGGCCTTGGAGTGAAACCAAGTCTGATAGGTAGCCTTAAGAGTTGGGAATCCATGGGAATTGATTTGGTAGGAATGCACTTAGTACACATTAAGTTATTCCAGTTAGGATGCAGGTAGTGCAGAGAGGTTACAACAGAGAACCTCACTGTGCCCCTTTTTAACATTTTAAACCAATTTGTGTGAGGCCTTTGTATTGTATCAATAGCACAAGTAATTTTAGAGTCTTAGTAACCTATTAGGAGTAAATTAGAGTGAAGGCCCTAGTTAGAGCATCTTATTTTCACTAAGTAACCGAGAGCAACCTTAGAGAGCCATTGGAGAGTTGTAAGTGCAACTCTTGCATGATTGTCAAGGGTATAAGGGCTGAGTTTTTGCAAGAACTTTTAGGATTAAGATAAGGTCAGTATGGGGAGTTTAGAAGTTTAGAAATAAGCCTTTATGTGCTACTTGCTTATGTGTTTAGGAGTTTAAGTATATAGTATATAATATATATAGTTAATAAATCATGCCATGCCATTATGTGACTATGTGAATTATGTGACTATGTGGAGTATGTGAATACATGATTATGTTAATTGTCTTTCATATGTATAAATGAGCATGTATACCTATAATTAAGTACGTGTAATGACTCTTAAAGCGATAATTAGCTAATAATAGAGTATTAAGATACGTAACTAGAGAATAGGCGCGTGTAATGTAAATTAGACTTAAAGTGCCATTTAGTGACGAGTTTAATATAATGTGTAGGTTCCGAGGCGAAAGGAAAAGCTCGTACCATCAAGATTGAATAATCTCAGAATCTTGCAAAGGCAAGTTACTACATCCTTAACTTTATAATTGTTGCAAATATATGTGCACCCGTGACTCGTAAATCCTTATGAATATTTAGTTGCGATAACCACCATGCCTATTATATTCGCAAATACCTTGACATAAATTCCCGGTCATATTAGTACCTTTTCTTTTCACATATTGCCCTATACTTAAACCAATAAACGATAGATTTCCTAATAAAACTTCCAATAATACCATGACACGTACACCTTCATAAATACCGAATAACACTTGATAGAATTGACTTTCTTTTGACTTTGGAACTTACCCCCTTAAGTCCAATATGCGTTTGACACATTGTTAGTGAACTTGATTCCCTTTGCCATGTTTTAATAAACAAGATAGAACCTTTTCCGGCATCCATGTTATAAATCAATAAATTATAAAATGTTTTCTTTAGTGATTTGGACTAGACGCAAGTCCTTTTCACATATTATTAGGCTCACAGATAGCCTAGGGATCCCATTATATTTGAGAACCCAGCGCGGTTCGGGATTACTTCGCGGCTGATCACCGGCTGTAATCCGTAGCGTCCTAAAATGAATTTTGATAATGATATGATTATAACATGTTGCCATATTGCCATGATGCCATGACTTCTATACCATGATTATCCATGTGTTTTGCCATGTCTATTCATCATATTATCATGAACCTTAATGAATGCTTTATCATTTATTCTTGAATTTGTTTCGGACACCTTTGATATTGTTATGATGCCATGTGTTTAGGACTGTTAGTACTTGCTGAGCGTCTTTGCTCATGTTCCCGTATTTAACCCCTTTTACAGCTAGCAAATATGGTACGCACAAAGCAAACAGCACGTAAATCGACCACTGGCTACGCAGAGAATTGTTTAAGGGCGAAGGTAGCATATATGATATAAGCGGCTTTCGCTATTATGTTTTGTACTAGTTAGATGGGCTGATCCACACTCTGAACTTATAAGATCTTTTGGGACTTTATTTCACTCTTTTGGACTTGTAACTAACTAAATGTTATCCTTTTGGGATTTAAATTATGTAATCTTAAATTCCGGATTTAATATTATGTCACTTGTTCATATTATATCAATTCGTGTGCATGTGTTGGTTGGGGTGTGACAGCCCTGGTGATGCAGTCGAAAAAGAAACTCCATTCTCTTCTGAGCCCTGGGCGCTTTAGTTGTCCCAATTTGTCAAGCGATTCACTGTAGCCCAAATCAGTCATCATTGTTCTCAGATTTGCATCTCCATTTGTGATATAAGCAGTGTCGAGCTCTGGCAGATTGAAAGCAGTTCTGACTGTGGCTGGAGTAACAAAATACTCCTCCCCTTCATATGAAAACACAATCGATGGTGATCCATCTTCACCACCATTGTCATACTTACCCGTCCTCCAGAAGTTTATGATCTGGCTTCCTGAGAGTCTGGCAGGAGCTGTGAGAGCGGTAGCAATGGCACTCTGTGCCAGAAATTGCTGCATAGGATGATAATCCCTTGGAGCGTCGGCAGTGTTTAGGATAGCAGCATGGTTATTGGTGACGAATTCCACACCTGCAAAGATGAATGCTGTAGTGGCCATTAGAACAGAGTTTAAGAAAGAAGGTGTTTGAGGAAGTGTGTGTGAGAAAATTTGAATATCAGAGAGAAGAGAGCAAGAGTTTGTTGAGAGAGTATGTGTAAGAGTATAATTGAATAAGTGTATAAGTGAATGATAAGAATTAAAATCTGATGTGATAAACCCTTCAGATTTTGTTGAGTTGTACACGCATGGCTCTTTGTTCACTTGGACACCTGTCAGATTTTAACTGGTGGATAGGAGTTAGTGGGATGGACAAAAGAAAGTAATAATCATGAGCGCAGTAAAACATGTGCAGTTATAAATGCTGATTACACGTTCTCCTATTAAAATGTTTTTGATGTAAACCCACTAACAATACACCCGTTTGGAATACTCCCTTCATATTCTCTGAAAATTTGAACTCCTGAAAGTGTATAAGAATTTAGAAAATCAAGATTAAATCCCTCGAATTTTAAACTCTGATATTTAAATCAAAGAAAATAAATTCTAAATACCTCAGAATAAAGACATAATTTTCAGAATATTCATCAATAAATCAGAGTTTGTCATAAAATCCATAGCTCAATAATGTGCTTGTGACATAATGTGTGTGATTTAACATATTAAATCAGAGACTAGAGAATTTCACAATTTCGTAATTATAAGGTAGACAAGAATAATTTATTTAAACTCTCAAGACATAGACAAAAGATATACTCTGATGGAGAAACATATAAAATAAATCAACCCCCTCTTTTTTTTTTTTTTTTTTTTTTTTTTTTTTTTTCTTCAGGACGCTTTTCAGTGTAAATGAATCACGACCTTTAAATATTATTTTGCCACAGTATTTCTCCAGTAATCAGAGATTGTGACTGGTCACCATAGATTACTTAATACCAGTAAGTGTTTGGGTCTTTCCAGTCACTGTCATATAGACATCTAAGATCTCAAAGGAGTACTATGCTTATTTGCAGGGGTATTTATAGAGCATCAGAGTTTGTAATCACTGTCTAATTTTCTGAGAGAAAATGCAAATTAGTCAGTCTCACTTATAATTAAGATATGTGAAGTAATAGAGTCTCAATGATATCAACATGCATATAGTGTAAAGTAGTAGCACAAAATTGAGATTAAGATTAAAGAACTGAACTGAGATTCATGATTACTAATTCATATCATGCTTCATAGTATCTTCACAGGTTAGTTTTCTCAGAGAAATAAAAATGAGATTATTAATCAAGATTCAGAGTTTACAAACATCAGAGAATATCGTCAGAGAATGACGATCAGAGAATATCATCAGAGTATAGCACACAGAGTATATCATCAGAGAATGTCATCAGATTTTATCAATCAGAGTATGTCAAGGCAAATTTGTGAGCAATACATATGGTAATTTGACAATTGAAATTGGAAAGATCTGACCAGTATGTTTACTCAGTTCCTGATATCATTCCTAGCTCATTCACCAGCCTGGTAAAGGTTGCTTCACTGAGTGGTTTGGTGAATATGTCTGCTAGCTGCTGTTCAGTAGGAACAAAGTGAAGTTCAATGGTTCCTTCCTCCACATGCTCCCTTATAAAATGGTATCTTATGCTGATGTGCTTTGTCAGAGAATGTTGAACTGGGTTTCCTGTCAGAGCAATAGCACTTTGGTTATCACAATAAATAGGAATTTTAGAAAAGGATAACCCATAGTCCAACAGTTGATTCTTCATCCAAAGAATTTGAGCACAGCAGCTGCCTGCAGCTATATACTCTGATTCTGCTGTTGATGTTGAGATTGACTTTTGTTTCTTGCTATACCAAGAGACAAGTCTTCCACCCAGAAATTGACAACTCCCACTTGTGCTTTTCCTGTCAATTTTGCAACCTGCAAAATCTGCATCAGAGTATCCAATTAGACTAAAATCTGATTCTCTAGGATACCATAATCCCAATGATGTGGTACCCTTGAGATATCTGAATATCCTCTTTACTGCTATAGAATGAGGCTCTCTTGGATCTGCCTGAAATCTTGCACATAGACATGTGGCATACATAATGTCTGGTCTACTTGCAGTCAGATAAAGCAAAGATCCAATCATTCCTCTATAGTTTGTGATATCCACTGATGCACCAGTATCTTTGTCTAGTTTGGTTGCTGTTGCCATAGGAGTAGTTGCAGCTGAACTGTCTTGCATACCAAATTTCTTCAAAAGATTTCTGGTATACTTGGCTTGATTTATAAAAATCCCATCTTCAGTCTGTTTAACTTGTAAACCTAGAAAATAGCTGAGTTCCCCCATCATGCTCATTTGGTACCTAGACTGCATGAGCTTGGCAAATCTTTGACAGAGTTTAGCATTAGTGGAGCCAAAAAATGTCATCAACATAGATTTGAACTAAAAGCAGATCATTACCATGATTCAAATAAAACAGGGTTTTATCTATGGTACCTCTAGTAAATCCACTTTCAAGAAGAAATTGAGCCAGAGTTTCATACCATGCCCTTGGAGCCTGCTTTAGTCCATAAAGTGCTTTGTCCAACCTGTAGACATAGTCTGGATGTTTTGGATCCACAAATCCTGGAGGTTGTTCAACATATACCTCTTCATCCAGTTTTCCATTTAGAAAAGCACTCTTGACATCCATCTGAAATACTTTGAATTTCTTGTGAGCAGCATAGGCCAGAAAGATTCTGATTGCCTCCAATCTTGCAACTGGAGCAAATGTCTCATCATAATCAATACCTTCCTGTTGTGAATACCCTTTTGCCACAAGCCTTGCTTTATTCCTTGTAATGACACCCTCACTGTCAGTTTTGTTTCTGAACACCCATTTTGCACCAACTATGGATCTATCTTTAGGTCTTGGTACTAGGGTCCATACTTTGTTTCTCTCAAACTCATTTAGCTCTTCTTACATTGCTTGTATCCAGTCAGCATCTTGAAGAGCTTCCTCCACCTTTTTAGGTTCTGTTTGTGACAGAAAGCAATGATGTAAACACTCATTTGCTGTAGCTGTCCTTGTTTGCACACCTGCTTCTGGATTGCCAATTATTAAATCAGGTGTGTGAGATTTTGTCCACTTCCTTGCATGTGGAAGTTGACCATTTTCATCATTGGATCCTCCCCCTTGATCCATGCTCTCCTGATTCTGTTGATTATTCTCTGTAGCTCCTTCTAAGTTTGTGCTATCAGAGTTTGAATCAGTATTCTCTGATGAGTTTGAGTCAGCATTCTCTGATGAGTCTGGAACATTCTGATGCTCCCCCTCAGCAATTGCTTCATCATTATGAACTTGTAATGTTTCACCAGAGTTTGCTGTATTTTGGTCACAGTCAGTGTTTGACTGTTCATCAGAGATTGTTGAATCAGAGAATGTTTCTTCATTTTCAAAATGCAGTTCTTCATGATCATCCATATCTGCTAAGCCCATAATTCTTTTGTCATCAAATGACACATGTATGGATTCCATGATCACCTTGGTTCTTAGATTATAGACTCTGAAGGCCTTTGTTGTCAGAGGATAGCCTACAAAAATGCCTTCATCAGCTTTTAAATCAAACTTGGTAAGCTGTTCTGGATGAGTCTTCAATACAAAGCATTTGCACCCAAATATGTGAAAGTACTTCAGATTTGGCTTCTTTTTCTTCACCATCTCATATGGGGTCTTGCCATGCTTATTAATCAAGGTTGCATTTTGAGTGAAACAAGCTGTTTGAACAGCTTCTGCCCAGAAATAAGTAGGCAATTTAGCCTCATCAAGCATAGTTCTGGCAGCTTCTATAAGAGTCCTGTTTTTCCTTTCAACTACACCATTTTGCTGTGGTGTACCAGGTGCAGAGAATTGTTGCACTACACCTCTTTCTTTGCAGAACTCTTCCATTGTTGAATTTCTGAACTCAGTTCCATTATCACTTCTAATGATCTTCACTTTGTCTTCAGATCCATGATCCAGTTGTTTCACATGATCCATCAGATGCAAGGCTGTTTCATCTTTAGAGTGAAGAAAATATACCCAAGTGTATCTGGTATACTCATCAACAATGACAAGAGCATATTTCTTCCTTGCAATGGATGGTACATTGACTGGTCCAAATAGATCAACATGTAGAAGATGATATGGTTTGTTTATTGAGAATTCAGTCTTACTCTTGAAAGATGTCTTTCTCTGCTTGGCTTTTTGACATGAATCACATAATCCATCAGATGTAAGTAGTGATTCAGGGAGTCCTCTCACAAGCTTTTTCTTTATAAGCTCATTTATGGAGTTGAAATTCAGGTGTGAGAGCTTCTTATGCCATTTCCAACTTTCTTCTGCAGAGATCCTTGTAGACAAGCAAATTGCTTTTCCTTCAGAGTTTGTAGGCAAGTGGATTTCATAAATATTCCCATGTCTGTGAGCAGTTACTGCCACTTTGCCTGTTGATTTGCTTACTATCTCACTGTGTTCTTCATAGAAATCAACATGATATCCTCTGTCACAGATCTGACTGACAGAGAGTAAATTGTGTTTCAGCCCTTGAACAAGAGCTACATTTGATATGATGACATTTCCAAGATTGATGTTGCCATATCCCAGAGTCCTTCCTATGTTGCCATCTCCATAAGAAACACTTGGGCCAGCCTTCTCCACAAACTCTGATAGCAGGGCTTTATTTCCAGTCATGTGTCCTGAACATCCACTGTCCAAGACTAGAATGTTCTTCCTGTTGCCCTGCAATCACAAAGACCACTAATTGTTAGTTTTAAGGACCCAGACTTGCTTGGATCCCTTGGCCTTATTAAGTTTGTTAGCTTTTGCAGCGGTATTATTATCAGAGTTTGAGCTAACAGACTTTGCAACAGAGTTTGTACTAGAAACAGAGTTTGTACTTGCAGAGTTTTTATTAACCTTTAAAGAAGGTTTCAATTGATAATAATCATAATACAAACTATGATATTCTTTGCAAGTATAAATAGAATGCCATAAACTACCACAATGAAAACATGGATCTTGTGGTTTATATCTAATACTACTTTTTCTAACTCCAGACTTTGTAGGTAAAGAGTTAATGTCCCTGTTCTTCCTGCAAAAATTAGCAAGATGATTAGTATTACCACAGTTATGGCATGTCTTCCTAGGTGCATTTGGAACAGGCATGTAGTTATTACTCTTGTCTATACCAATCTTGCCATTTCTATTTTTCCTAGGCTCCTTGTTTTTGTCATCAGACTTTACCTCTTTAAGCTTATGTTTAAGCTGTTTCTGAGTCATCAGTCCTATGTTAACCTGTTTGGGCTTATCAGATTTTAAATTTTTGTTAATCTCTGATTTTGGTCTACTCTGTTTAGACTTAGAGGATTCAACAACAAATTTGACAGGTTTAACCTTAGGTTTTTGAGTTTTAACAAACTCTGTTTTTGATGACTCAGCTTCAGAGTTATCAGTGTAACCTAGTCCCTTCTTCCAGTTTCCACTACCTAAGATATCCTGAGTGGTTTTGCCTGAATTAGTCCATGTCTTAATGATCTCCCTTTCCTTAGCAAGTTCTGATTGAAGAGATGCATACCTCTTTGATAATTCATCTTTGATAATGACAGCATCATCTCTTTCTTTTTGAACTTCCAACATCTGAACTAATTCTTTTTCTAGAAAATCATTCCTTTTCTTTACACTCAGAGTTTCAGATTTTAATCTTTCATTTTCTAAAGTCTGATCTCTAAAGCTGATATGTAAAGTTTTAAGAAACAATCTTAACTCAGTTATATCTTCAGTATCAAAGGCAAGAGTAGAATGAGGTACCTTAGCAGGAGATTCAGAGTTGTTGTCAGTGTTTGCCATCAGAGCATAATTGACTTCTTCTTCTGAATCAGATGTATCTGTCCAGTTTCCTTTCTTGGTGATAAAGGCTTTTTCTTTTTCCTTCTTGGCTTTCTTGCATTCAGATGCAAAGTGTCCCTTTTCACCACAGTTGAAACAGGTATACTTGTCAGCTTTTCCAGCTTTCCCTTCTTTGCCCTCATTCTTCTTAAAGTTCTTCTTGTCATAAACTCTGTCAGAGTTTCTGTCTTTTCTTGAAAAACTTTTGCCTTTGTTGAACTTTTTGTAGGCCAACTTCTTGAAGCTTTTCACTATCAATGCTGCTAACTGCATCATCTCATCATCACTTTCTTCAGAGTCTGAGGGAACATCAGAGTTTGAGTCATCAGAGTTTGATGATTCAATGTCAGACTTTGTGATATGAGCTTTTCCCTTGCTCTTAGCAGTTTCCTCTTGAACTTTCAGAGCAACAGACTTTGATTTTTCTCCATGTCGTTTGCTCCTTTGCTCCATTTCAAGTTCATGAGTCTTCAGCCTTCCATAAACATCATCAAGAGACATTTCTCCAAGATCAAGATTGTCTCTTATTGTAGTGACTTTCAAATCCCATTTTTCAGGAAGAGCTAGAAGGAATTTGAGGTTTGAGTCTTCAAGATCATATTCCTTGTCCACCAGAGATAAGTCATTTAACAGTTTGACAAATCTGTCATACAGATCTGTCAGGGACTCACCAGATTTTGAGTCAAAGTGCTCATACTCCTGTGTAAGGATTGTTTTTCTGTTTTTCTTAATGGCCTGAGTTCCTTGACATCTGGTTTCCAGAGCATCCCAAATTTGTTTAGCAGTTTTGCACCCAATCACCCTATTAGACATTGCATTATCAAGGGCACTATGCAACAGAAGCTTCACCTTTGCATCTTTACTGATAGATGAGATGTCCTCTGGAGTATAATCTTTTTTTTCTTTTGGAACCATCTTTTGAGGTTCATCTGCAATCCCAACAGAGAGCTTGGTGGGCATATGTGGTCCATCAAAAATCCTGTCAAGGTATTCTGGATCAACAGAGTCTAAGAATATGATCATTCTTTCTTTCCAGACTGGATATTCAGATGCCTTAAGGATTGGAACTCTAAAGGATGAAGCTTGTGATTTTTCAGACATGATTGTGTTTAAGATCTCACTGTAGTAATCTTAACAGACCTCGCTCTGATACCACTTGTTAGGTCCTATAAACTCACTATATAATATGATATAGTGATCACAATCTGTAACACAGTATGACAATATAAGAGATTGAAAGCAATAAACTCTTATATTCACAAACCTTTAATAGTTATAAAAACTCTCTCAGTGATTTATATTGTATCACTAAGAGCTGCTAGGGTTCTTAACAATGTACTCGATAACTCAACTCCTATAGAGTAACCCTAATCTGTGTTTATATAGACACAGTTACAAAATCAATCTCTGATTTGATATCCTATAAATCAGCTAATAAATCTATCAATCAAAGATTGCTCCAGTTTTCTGTTTAGTTTCCATAGTCAGCAAATCACTCCTCCGCTTCTATCCTTCCTTGAAGTATATCCGCTTCTGAGCTCTTTCCACGGGTAAACTCTGACGAGTCTTGACTATGTAAACTCTGATCAGACTTTATCAAACTCTGTCAGACTTTACTAAACTCTGTCAGACTTTACTAAACTCTGATCAGCTTCTAGCTTAAACTCTGATGATTCCTGTTCTAAAACAAACTTTAAGAATATTAGTAATCATCAATTATATCTAACAGTTTCCAACTTCAATCTACCCAATAATGAAGCAACAAGTTGTTTACATGCTTAAACAAGTCAAGAATGAAACTACAAGTTGATTCAAATTTTAAACAACCGAAAATGAAGCTACAAATTGTTTTCAACTTCAAACGAGTCTGGAATGAAGCTACAAGTTGTTTCCAACTTCAATCTAGCCAATAATGAAGCAACAAGTTGTTTACATGCTTAAACGAGTCACGAATGAAACTACAAGTTGATTCTAATTTTAAACAACCGAAAATGAAGTTACAATTTGTTTTCAACTTTAAACGAGTCTGGAATGAAGCTACAAGTTGTTTCCAACTTCAATCTAGCCAATAATGAAGCAACAAGTTGTTTACATGCATAAACAAGTCAAGAATGAAACTACAAGTTCATTCTAATTTTAAACAACCGAAAATGAAGCTACAAGTTGTTTTCAACTTCAAACGAGTCTGGAATGAAGCTACAAGTTGTTTCCACCTTCAATCTAGCCAATAATGAAGGAACAAGTTGTTTACATGCTGAAACGAGTCAAGAGTGACACTACAAGTTGATTCTAATTTTAAACAACCGAAAATGAAGCTACAGGTTGTTTTCAATTTCAAACGAGTCTGGAATGAAGCTACAAGTTGTTTCCAACTTCAATCTAGCCAATAATGAAGCAACAAGTTGTTTACATGCTTAAACGAGTCAAGAATGAAACTACAACTTGATTCTAATTTTAAACAACCGAAATGAAGGTACAAGTTGTTTTCAACTTCAAACGAGTCTGGAATGAAGCTACAAGTTGTTTCCAACTTCAATCTAGCCAATAATGAAGCAACAAGTTGTTTCCGGTCTCAAACGAGTCAAGAATGATACTACAAGTTCATTCTAATTTTAAACAACCGAAAATGAAGCTACAAGTTGTTTTCAACTTCAAACTAGTCTAGAATGAAGCTACAAGTTGTTTCCAACTTCAATCTAGCCAATAATGAAGCAACAAGTTGTTTACATGCTTAAACGAGTCAAGAATGAAACTACAAGTTGATTCTAATTTTAAACAACCGAAAATGAAGCTACAATTTGTTTTCATTTTCAAACGAGTCTGGAATGAAGCTACAAGTTGTTTCCAACTTCAATCTAGCCAATAATGAAGCAACAAGTTGTTTACATGCTTAAACAAGTGAAGAATGAAACTACAAGTTGATTCAAATTTTAAACAACCGAAAATGAAGCTACAAATTGTTTTCAACTTCAAACGAGTCTGGAATGAAGCTACAAGTTGTTTCCGACTTCAATCTAGCCAATAATGAAGCAACAAGTTGTTTACATGCTTAAACAAGTCAAGAATGAAACTACAAGTTGATTCAAATTTTAAACAACCGAAAATGAAGCTACAAGTTGTTTTCAACTTCAAGTGAGTCTGGAATGAAGCTACAAGTTGTTTCCAACTTCAATCTAGCCAATAATGAAGCAACAAGTTGTTTCCGGTCGCAAACGAGTCAAGAATGATACTACATGTTCATTCTAATTTTAAACAACCGAAAATGAAGCTACAAATTGTTTTCAACTCCAAACGAGTCTAGAATGAAGCTACAAGTTGTTTCCAACTTCAATCTAGCCAATAATGAAGCAACAAGTTGTTTAAATGCTTAAACGAGTCAAGAACGAAACAACAACTTGATTCTAATTTTAAACAACCGAAAATGAAGCTACAAGTTGTTTTCAACTTCAAACGAGTCTGGATGGAAGCTACAAGTTGTTTCCAACTTCAATCTAGCCAATAATGAAGCAACAAGTTGTTTCCGGTCTCAAACGAGTCAAGAATGATACTACAAGTTCATTCTAATTTTAAACAACCGAAAATGAAGCTACAAATTGTTTTCAACTTCAAACGAGTCTGGAATGAAGCTACAAGTTGTTTCCAACTTCAATCTAGCCAATAATAAAGCAACAAGTTGTTTCCGGTCTCAAACGAGTCAAGAATGATACTACAAGTTCATTCTAAATTTAAACAACCGAAAATGAAGCTACAAGTTGTTTTCAACTTCAAACGAGTATGGAATGAAGCTACAAGTTGTTTCCAACTTCAATCTAGCCAATAATGAAGCAACAAGTTGTTTACATGCATAAACAAGTCAAGAATGAAACTACAAGTTCATTCTAATTTTAAACAACCGAAAATGAAGCTACAAGTTGTTTTCAACTTCAAACGAGTCTGGAATGAAGCTACAAGTTGTTTCCACCTTCAATCTAGCCAATAATGAAGGAACAAGTTGTTTACATGCTGAAACGAGTCAAGAGTGACACTACAAGTTGATTCTAATTTTAAACAACCGAAAATGAAGCTACAGGTTGTTTTCAATTTCAAACGAGTCTGGAATGAAGCTACAAGTTGTTTCCAACTTCAATCTAGCCAATAATGAAGCAACAAGTTGTTTACATGCTTAAACGAGTCAAGAATGAAACTACAACTTGATTCTAATTTTAAACAACCGAAATGAAGGTACAAGTTGTTTTCAACTTCAAACGAGTCTGGAATGAAGCTACAAGTTGTTTCCAACTTCAATCTAGCCAATAATGAAGCAACAAGTTGTTTCCGGTCTCAAACGAGCCAAGAATGATACTACAAGTTCATTCTAATTTTAAACAACCGAAAATGAAGCTACAAGTTGTTTTCAACTTCAAACTAGTCTAGAATGAAGCTACAAGTTGTTTCCAACTTCAATCTAGCCAATAATGAAGCAACAAGTTGTTTACATGCTTAAACGAGTCAAGAATGAAACTACAAGTTGATTCTAATTTTAAACAACCGAAAATGAAGCTACAATTTGTTTTCATTTTCAAACGAGTCTGGAATGAAGCTACAAGTTGTTTCCAACTTCAATCTAGCCAATAATGAAGCAACAAGTTGTTTACATGCTTAAACAAGTGAAGAATGAAACTACAAGTTGATTCAAATTTTAAACAACCGAAAATGAAGCTACAAATTGTTTTCAACTTCAAACGAGTCTGGAATGAAGCTACAAGTTGTTTCCGACTTCAATCTAGCCAATAATGAAGCAACAAGTTGTTTACATGCTTAAACAAGTCAAGAATGAAACTACAAGTTGATTCAAATTTTAAACAACCGAAAATGAAGCTACAAGTTGTTTTCAACTTCAAGTGAGTCTGGAATGAAGCTACAAGTTGTTTCCAACTTCAATCTAGCCAATAATGAAGCAACAAGTTGTTTCCGGTCGCAAACGAGTCAAGAATGATACTACATGTTCATTCTAATTTTAAACAACCGAAAATGAAGTTACAAATTGTTTTCAACTCCAAACGAGTCTAGAATGAAGCTACAAGTTGTTTCCAACTTCAATCTAGCCAATAATGAAGCAACAAGTTGTTTAAATGCTTAAACGAGTCAAGAACGAAACAACAACTTGATTCTAATTTTAAACAACCGAAAATGAAGCTACAAGTTGTTTTCAACTTCAAACGAGTCTGGATGGAAGCTACAAGTTGTTTCCAACTTCAATCTAGCCAATAATGAAGCAACAAGTTGTTTCCGGTCTCAAACGAGTCAAGAATGATACTACAAGTTCATTCTAATTTTAAACAACCGAAAATGAAGCTACAAATTGTTTTCAACTTCAAACGAGTCTGGAATGAAGCTACAAGTTGTTTCCAACTTCAATCTAGCCAATAATAAAGCAACAAGTTGTTTCCGGTCTCAAACGAGTCAAGAATGATACTACAAGTTCATTCTAAATTTAAACAACCGAAAATGAAGCTACAAGTTGTTTTCAACTTCAAACGAGTATGGAATGAAGCTACAAGTTGTTTCCAACTTCAATCTAGCCAATAATGAAGCAACAAGTTGTTTACATGCTTAAACGAGTCAAGAATGAAACTACAAGTTGATTCAAATTTTAAACAACCGAAAATGAAGCTACAAATTGTTTTCAACTTCAAACGAGTCTGGAATGAAGCTACAAGTTGTTTCCGACTTCAATCTAGCCAATAATGAAGCAACAAGTTGTTTACATGCTTAAACAAGTCAAGAATGAAACTACAAGTTGATTCAAATTTTAAACAACCGAAAATGAAGCTACAAGTTGTTTTCAACTTCAAGTGAGTCTGGAATGAAGCTACAAGTTGTTTCCAACTTCAATCTAGCCAATAATGAAGCAACAAGTTGTTTCCGGTCGCAAACGAGTCAAAAATGATACTACATGTTCATTCTAATTTTAAACAACCGAAAATGAAGCTACAAATTGTTTTCAACTCCAAACGAGTCTAGAATGAAGCTACAAGTTGTTTCCAACTTCAATCTAGCCAATAATGAAGCAACAAGTTGTTTAAATGCTTAAACGAGTCAAGAACGAAACAACAACTTGATTCTAATTTTAAACAACCGAAAATGAAGCTACAAGTTGTTTTCAACTTCAAACGAGTCTGGATGGAAGCTACAAGTTGTTTCCAACTTCAATCTAGCCAATAATGAAGCAACAAGTTGTTTCCGGTCTCAAACGAGTCAAGAATGATACTACAAGTTCATTCTAATTTTAAACAACCGAAAATGAAGCTACAAGTTGTTTTCAACTTCAGACTAGCCGATAATGAAGCAACAAGTTGTTTCCAACTTCAATCTAGCCAATAATGAAGCAACAAGTTGTTTCCGGTCTCAAACGAGTCAAGAATGAAACTACAAGTTCATTCTAATTTTAAACAACCGAAAATGAAGCTACAAGTTGTTTTCAACTTCAAACGAGTATGGAATGAAGCTACAAGTTGTTTCCAACTTCAATCTAGCCAATAATGAAGCAACCAGTTGTTTACATGCTTAAACGAGTCAAGAATGAAACTACAAGTTGATTCTAATTTTAAACAACCGAAAATGAAGCTACAATTTGTTTTCAACTTCAAACGAGTCTGGAATGAAGCTACAAGTTCTTTCCAACTTCAATCTAGCCAATAATGAAGCAACAAGTTGTTTACATGCTTAAACAAGTCAAGAATGAAACTACAAGTTGATTCAAATTTTAAACAACCGAAAATGAAGCTACAAATTGTTTTCAACTTCAAGCAAGTCTGGAATGAAGCTACAAGTTGTTTCCAACTTCAATCTAGCCAATAATGAAGCAACAAGTTGTTTACATGCTTAAACGAGTCAAGAATGAAACTACAAGTTGATTCTAATTTTAAACAACCGAAAATGAAGCTACAATTGGTTTTCAACTTCAAACGAGTCTGGAATGAAGCTACAAGTTGTTTCCAACTTCAATCAAGCCAATAATGAAGCAACAAGTTGTTTACATGCTTAAACGAGTCAAGAATGAAACTACAACTTGATTCTAATTTTAAACAACCGAAATGAAGTTACAAGTTGTTTTCAACTTCAAACGAGTCTGGAATGAAGCTACAAGTTGTTTCCAACTTCAATCTAGCCAATAATGAAGCAACAAGTTGTTTCCGGTCTCAAACGAGTCAAGAATGATACTACAAGTTCATTCTAATTTTAAACAACCGAAAATGAAGTTACAAGTTGTTTTCAACTTCAAACTAGTCTGGAATGAAGCTACAAGTTGTTTCCAACTTCAATCTAGCCAATAATGAAGCAACAAGTTGTTTCCGGGCTCCAACGAGTCAAGAATGAAACTACAAGTTGATTTTAATTTAAACAACCGAAAATGAAGATACAAGTTGTTTTCAACTTCAAACGAGTCTGGAATGAAGCTACAAGTTGTTTCCAACTTCAATCTTGCCAATAATGAAGCAACAAGTTGTTTCCGGGCTCCAACGAGTCAAGAATGAAACTACAAGTTGATTTTAATTTAAACAACCGAAAATGAAGATACAAGTTGTTTTCAACTTCAAACGAGTCTGGAATGAAGCTACAAGTTGTTTCCAACTTCAATCTTGCCAATAATGAAGCAACAAGTTGTTTCCGGGCTCCAACGAGTCAAGAATGAAACTACAAGTTGATTCTAATTTTAAACAACCGAAAATGAAGTTCCAAGTTGTTTTCAACTTCAAACGAGTCTGGAATGAAGCTACAAGTTGTTTCCAACTTCAATCTAGCCAATAATGAAGCAACAAGTTGTTTCCGGTCTCAAACGAGTCAAGAATGATACTACAAGTTCATTCTAATTTTAAACAACCGAAAATGAAGCTACAAGTTGTTTCCAACTTCAAACGAGTATGGAATGAAGCTACAAGTTGTTTCCAACTTCAATCTAGCCAATAATGAAGCAACAAGTTGTTTACATGCTTAAACGAGTCAAGAATGAAACTACAAGTTGATTCTAATTTTAAACAACCGAAAATGAAGCTACAATTTGTTTTCAACTTCAAACGAGTCTGGAATGAAGCTACAAGTTCTTTCCAACTTCAATCTAGCCAATAATGAAGCAACAAGTTGTTTACATGCTTCAACAAGTCAAGAATGAAACTACAAGTTGATTCAAATTTTAAACAACCGAAAATGAAGCTACAAATTGTTTTCAACTTCAAGCAAGTCTGGAATGAAGCTACAAGTTGTTTCCAACTTCAATCTAGCCAATAATGAAGCAACAAGTTGTTTACATGCTTAAACGAGTCAAGAATGAAACTACAAGTTGATTCTAATTTTAAACAACCGAAAATGAAGCTACAAGTTGTTTTCAACTTCAAACGAGTATGGAATGAAGCTACAAGTTGTTTCCAACTTCAATCTAGCCAATAATGAAGCAACAAGTTGTTTACATGCTTAAACGAGTCAAGAATGAAACTACAAGTTGATTCTAATTTTAAACAACCGAAAATGACGCTACAATTTGTTTTCAACTTCAAACGAGTCTGGAATGAAGCTACAAGTTCTTTCCAACTTCAATCTAGCCAATAATGAAGCAACAAGTTGTTTACATGCTTAAACAAGTCAAGAATGAAACTACAAGTTGATTCAAATTTTAAACAACCGAAAATGAAGCTACAAATTGTTTTCAACTTCAAGCAAGTCTGGAATGAAGCTACAAGTTGTTTCCAACTTCAATCTAGCCAATAATGAAGCAACAAGTTGTTTACATGCTTAAACGAGTCAAGAATGAAACTACAAGTTGATTCTAATTTTAAACAACCGAAAATGAAGCTACAATTGGTTTTCAACTTCAAACGAGTCTGGAATGAAGCTACAAGTTGTTTCCAACTTCAATCAAGCCAATAATGAAGCAACAAGTTGTTTACATGCTTAAACGAGTCAAGAATGAAACTACAACTTGATTCTAATTTTAAACAACCGAAATGAAGTTACAAGTTGTTTTCAACTTCAAACGAGTCTGGAATGAAGCTACAAGTTGTTTCCAACTTCAATCTAGCCAATAATGAAGCAACAAGTTGTTTCCGTTCTCAAACGATTCAAGAATGATACTACAAGTTCATTCTAATTTTAAACAACCGAAAATGAAGTTACAAGTTGTTTTCAACTTCAAACTAGTCTGGAATGAAGCTACAAGTTGTTTCCAACTTCAATCTAGCCAATAATGAAGCAACAAGTTGTTTCCGGGCTCCAACGAGTCAAGAATGAAACTACAAGTTGATTTTAATTTAAACAACCGAAAATGAAGCTACAAGTTCTTTCCAACTTCAATCTAGCCAATAATGAAGCAACAAGTTGTTTACATGCTGAAACGAGTCAAGAGTGAAACTACAAGTTGATTCTAATTTTAAACAACCGAAAATGAAGCTACAGGTTGTTTTCAACTTCAAACGAGTCTGGAATGAAGCTACAAGTTGTTTCCAACTTCAATCTAGCCAATAATGAAGCAACAAGTTGTTTCCGGTCTCAAACGAGTCAAGAATGATACTACAAGTTCATTCTAATTTTAAACAACCGAAATGAAGCTACAAGTTGTTTTCAACTTCAGACTAGCCGATAATGAAGCAACAAGTTGTTTCCAACTTCAATCTAGCCAATAATGAAGCAACAAGTTGTTTCCGGTCTCAACGAGTCAAGAATGATAACTACAAGTTCATTCTAATTTTAAACAACCGAAAATGAAGCTACAAGTTGTTTTCAACTTCAAACGAGTATGGAATGAAGCTACAAGTTGTTTCCAACTTCAATCTAGCCAATAATGAAGCAACAAGTTGTTATTATGCTTAAACGAGTCAAGAATGAAACTATAAGTTGATTCTAATTTTAAACAACCGAAAATGAAGCTACAATTTGTTTTCAACTTCAAACGAGTCTGGAATGAAGCTACAAGTTCTTTCCAACTTCAATCTAGCCAATAATGAAGCAACAAGTTGTTTACATGCTTCAACAAGTCAAGAATGAAACTACAAGTTGATTCAAATTTTAAACAACCGAAAATGAAGCTACAAATTGTTTTCAACTTCAAGCAAGTCTGGAATGAAGCTACAAGTTGTTTCCAACTTCAATCTAGCCAATAATGAAGCAACAAGTTGTTTACATGCTTAAACGAGTCAAGAATGAAACTACAAGTTGATTCTAATTTTAAACAACCGAAAATGAAGCTACAAGTTGTTTTCAACTTCAAACGAGTATGGAATGAAGCTACAAGTTGTTTCCAACTTCAATCTAGCCAATAATGAAGCAACAAGTTGTTTACATGCTTAAACGAGTCAAGAATGAAACTACAAGTTGATTCTAATTTTAAACAACCGAAAATGAAGCTACAATTTGTTTTCAACTTCAAACGAGTCTGGAATGAAGCTACAAGTTGTTTCCAACTTCAATCTAGCCAATAATGAAGCAACAAGTTGTTTCCGTTCTCAAACGATTCAAGAATGATACTACAAGTTCATTCTAATTTTAAACAACCGAAAATGAAGTTACAAGTTGTTTTCAACTTCAAACTAGTCTGGAATGAAGCTACAAGTTGTTTCCAACTTCAATCTAGCCAATAATGAAGCAACAAGTTGTTTCCGGGCTCAACGAGTCAAGAATGAAACTACAAGTTGATTTTAATTTAAACAACCGAAATGAAGCTACAAGTTCTTTCCAACTTCAATCTAGCCAATAATGAAGCAACAAGTTGTTTCCATGCTGAAACGAGTCAAGAGTGAAACTACAAGTTGATTCTAATTTTAAACAACCGAAAATGAAGTTCCAAGTTGTTTTCAACTTCAAACGAGTCTGGAATGAAGCTACAAGTTGTTTCCAAACTTCAATCTTGCAAATAATGAAGCAACAAGTTGTTTCCCGGGCTCCAACGAGTCAAGAATGAAACTACAAGTTGATTCTAATTTTAAACAACCGAAAATGAAGTTCCAAGTTGTTTTCAACTTCAAACGAGTCTGGAATGAAGCTACAAGTTGTTTCCAACTTCAATCTAGCCAATAATGAAGCAACAAGTTGTTTACATGCTGAAACGAGTCAAGAGTGAAACTACAAGTTGATTCTAATTTTAAACAACCGAAAATGAAGCTACAGGTTGTTTTCAACTTCAAACGAGTCTGGAATGAAGCTACAAGTTGTTTCCAACTTCAATCTAGCCAATAATGAAGCAACAAGTTGTTTCCGGTCTCAAACGAGTCAAGAATGATACTACAAGTTCATTCTAATTTTAAACAACCGAAAATGAAGCTACAAGTTGTTTTCAACTTCAGACTAGCCGATAATGAAGCAACAAGTTGTTTCCAACTTCAATCCAGCCAATAATGAAGCAACAAGTTGTTTCCGGTCTCAAACGAGTCAAGAATGATACTACAAGTTCATTCTAATTTTAAACAACCGAAAATGAAGCTACAAGTTGTTTTCAACTTCAAACGAGTATGGAATGAAGCTACAAGTTGTTTCCAACTTCAATCTAGCCAATAATGAAGCAACAAGTTGTTTACATGCTTAAACGAGTCAAGAATGAAACTACAACTTGATTCAAATTTTAAACAACCGAAAATGAAGCTACAAATTGTTTTCAACTTCAAACGAGTCTGGAATGAAGCTACAAGTTGTTTCCAACTTCAATCTAGCCAATAATGAAGCAACAAGTTGTTTCCGGTCTCAAACGAGTCAAGAATGATCTACAAGTTCATTCTAATTTTAAACAACCGAAAATGAAGCTACAAGTTGTTTTCAACTTCAAACGAGTATGGAATGAAAGCTACAGTTGTTTCCAACTTCAATCTAGCCAATAATGAAGCAACAAGTTGTTTACAGGCTTAAACGAGTCAAGAATGAAACTACAAGTTCATTCTAATTTTAAACAACCGAAAATGAAGCTACAAGTTGTTTTCAACTTCAAACGAGTCTGGAATGAAGCTACAAGTTCTTTCCAACTTCAATCTAGCCAATAATGAAGCAACAAGTTGTTTACATGCTTAAACGAGTCAAGAATGAAACTACAACTTGATTCAAATTTTAAACAACCGAAATGAAGCTACAAATTGTTTTCAACTTCAAACGAGTATGGAATGAAGCTACAAGTTGTTTCCAACTTCAATCTAGCCAATAATGAAGCAACAAGTTGTTTACATGCTTAAACGAGTCAAGAATGAAACTACAAGTTGATTCTAATTTTAAACAACCGAAATGAAGCTACAAGTTGTTTTCAACTTCAAACGAGTCTGGAATGAAGCTACAAGTTGTTTCCAACTTCAATCTAGCCAATAATGAAGCAACAAGTTGTTTCCGTTCTCAAACGATTCAAGAATGATACTACAAGTTCATTCTAATTTTAAACAACCGAAAATTGAAGTTACAAGTTGTTTTCAACTTCAAACTAGTCTGGAATGAAGCTACAAGTTGTTTCCAACTTCAATCTAGCCAATAATGAAGCAACAAGTTGTTTCCGGGCTCCAACGAGTCAAGAATGAAACTACAAGTTGATTTTAATTTAAACAACCGAAAATGAAGCTACAAGTTCTTTCCAACTTCAATCTAGCCAATAATGAAGCAACAAGTTGTTTCCATGCTGAAACGAGTCAAGAGTGAAACTACAAGTTGATTCTAATTTTAAACAACCGAAAATGAAGTTCCAAGTTGTTTTCAACTTCAAACGAGTCTGGAATGAAGCTACAAGTTGTTTCCAACTTCAATCTTGCCAATAATGAAGCAACAGTTGTTTCCGGGCTCAACGAGTCAAGAATGAAACTACAAGTTGATTCTAATTTTAAACAACCGAAAATGAAGTTCCAAGTTGTTTTCAACTTCAAACGAGTCTGGAATGAAGCTACAAGTTGTTTCCAACTTCAATCTAGCCAATAATGAAGCAACAAGTTGTTTCCAGGCTAAACGAGTCAAGAATGAAACTACAAGTTGATTCTAATTTTAAACAACCGAAAATGAGCTACAGGTGTTTTCAACTTCAAACGAGTCTGAATGAAGCTACAAGTTGTTTCCAAACTTCAATCTAGCCAATAATGAAGCAACAAGTTGTTTCAGGTCTCAAACGAGTCAAGAATGAAACTACAAGTTGATTCTAATTTTAAACAACCGAAAATGAAGCTACAAGTTGTTTTCAACTTCAGACTAGTCGATAATGAAGCAACAAGTTGTTTCCAACTTCAATCTAGCCCATAATGAAGCAACAAGTTGTTTCCGGTCTTAAACGAGTCAAGAATGAAACTACAAGTTCATTCTAATTTTAAAACAACCGAAAATGAAGCTACAAAGTTGTTTTCAACTTCAAACGAGTATGGAATGAAGCTACAAGTTGTTTCCAACTTCAATCTAGCCAATAATGAAGCAACAAGTTGTTACATGCTTAAACGAGTCAAGAATGAAACTACAAGTTGATTCAAATTTAAACAACCGAAATGAAGCTACAATTGTTTTCAACTTCAAACGAGTCTGGAATGAAGCTACAAGTTGTTTCCAACTTCAATCTAGCCAATAATGAAGCAACAGTTGTTTCCGGTCTCAAACGAGTCAAGAATGATACTACAAGTTCATTCTAATTTTAAACAACCGAAAATGAAGCTACAAGTTGTTTTCAACTTCAAAACGAGTATGGAATGAAGCTACAAGTTGTTTCAACTTCAATCTAGCCAATAATGAGCAACAAGTTGTTTACATGCTTAAACGAGTCAAGAATGAAACTACAAGTTAATTCTAATTTAAAACAACCGAAAATGAAGCTACAAGTTGTTTTCAACTTCAAACGAGTCTGGAATGAAGCTACAAGTTTTTTCCAACTTCAATCTTGCCAATAATGAAGCAACCAAGTTGTTACATGCTTAAACGAGTCAAGAATGAAACTACAACTTGATTCAAATTTAAACATCCGAAAATGAAGCTACAAGTTGTTTCAACTTCAAACGAGTCTGGAATGAAGCTACAAGTTGTTTCCAACTTCAATCTAGCCAATAATGAAGCAACAAGTTGTTTCCGGTCTCAACGAGTCAAGAATGAATACTACAAGTTTATTCTAATTTAACAACCGAAAATGAAGCTACAAGTTGTTTTCAACTTCAAACGAGTCTGGAATGAAGCTACAAGTTGTTTTCCAACTTCAATCTAGCCATAATGAAGCAACAAGTTGTTTACATGCTTAAACGAGTCAAGAATGAAACTACAAGTTGTTCTAATTTAAACAACCGAAATGAAGCTACAAGTTGTTTTCAACTCAAACGAGTCTGGAATGAAGCTACAAGTTCTTTCCAACTTCAATCTAGCCAATAATGAAGCAACAAGTTTGTTACATGCTTAACACGTCAAGAATGAACTACAAGTTGATTCAATAATTTTAAAACAACCGAAAATGAAGCTACAAATTGTTTTCAACTTCAAGCAGTCTGGAATGAAGCTACAAGTTGTTTCCAACTTCAATCTAGCCACAATGAAGCAACAAGTTTGTTTACATGCTTAAACGAGTCAAGAATGAAACTACAAGTTGATTCTAATTTTAAACAACCGAAAATGAAGCTACAAGTTTGTTTTCAAACTTCAAACGAGTATGGAATGAAGCTACAAGTGTTTCCAACTTCAATCTAGCCAATAATGAAGCACAAGTTGTTTACATGCTTAAACGAGTCAAGAATGAAACTACAAGTTGATTCTAATTTTAAACAACCGAAAATGAAGCTACAATTTGTTTCAACTTCAACGAGGCTGGATGAGTCTACAAGTTCTTTCCAACTTCAATCTAGCCAATAATGAAGCAACAGTTGTTTCCATGCTTAAACAAGTCAAGAATGAAACTACAAGTTGATTCAAATTTTAAACAACCGAAAATGAAGCTACAAATTTGTTTCAACTTCAAGCAAGTCTGGAATGAAGCTACAAGTTGTTTCCAACTTCAATCTAGCCAATAATGAAGCAACAAGTTGTTAACATGCTTAAACGAGTCAAGAATGAAACTACAAGTTGATTCTAATTTTAAACAACCGAAAAATGAAGCTACAATTGGTTTTCAACTTCAAACGAGTCTGGAATGAAGCTACAAGTTCTTTCCAACTTCAATCTAGCCAATAATGAAGCAACAAGTTGTTTACATGCTTAAACGAGTCAAGAATGAAACTACAAGTTGATTCTAATTTTAAACAACCGAAAATGAAGCTACAAGTTGTTTTCAACTTCAAACGAGTCTGGAATGAAGCTACAAGTTGTTTCCAACTTCAATCTAGCCAATAATGAAGCAACAAGTTGTTTCCGGTCTCAAACGAGTCAAGAATGAAACTACAAGTTCATTCTAATTTTAAACAACCGAAAATGAAGCTACAAGTTGTTTTCAACTTCAAACGAGTCTGGAATGAAGCTACAAGTTGTTTCCAACTTCAATCTAGCCAATAATGAAGCAACAAGTTGTTTACATGCTTAAACGAGTCAAGAATGAAACTACAAGTTGATTCTAATTTTAAACAACCGAAATGAAGCTACAATTGTTTTCACTTCAAACGAGTCTGGAATGAAGCTACAAGTTGTTTCCAACTCAATCTAGCCAATAATGAAGCAACAAGTTGTTTACATGCTTCAACGAGTCAAGAATGAAACTACAAGTTGATTCTAATTTTAAACAACCGAAAATGAAGCTACAAGTTGTTTTCAACTTCAACGAGTCTGGAATGAAGCTACAAGTTGTTTCCAACTTCAATCTAGCCAATAATGAAGCAACAAGTTGTTTACATGCTTAAACGAGTCAAGAATGAAACTACAAGTTGATTCTAATTTTAAACAACCGAAAATGAAGCTACAAGTTGTTTTCAACTTCAAACGAGTCTGGAATGAAGCTACAAGTTGTTTCCAACTTCAATCTAGCCAATAATGAAGCAACAAGTTGTTTACATGCTTAAACGAGTCAAGAATGAAACTACAAGTTGATTCTAATTTTAAACAACCGAAAATGAAGCTACAAGTTGTTTTCAACTTCAAACGAGTCTGGAATGAAGCTACAAGTTGTTTCCAACTTCAATCTAGCCAATAATGAAGCAACAAGTTGTTTACATGCTTAAACAGTCAAGAATGAAACTACAAGTTGATTCTAATTTAAACAACCGAAAATGAAGCTACAAATTGTTTTCAACTTCAAACGAGTCTGGAATGAAGCTACAAGTTGTTTCCAACTTCAATCTAGCCAATAATGAAGCAACAAGTTGTTTACATGCTTAAACGAGTCAAGAATGAAACTACAAGTTGATTCTAATTTTAAACAACCGAAAATGAAGCTACAATTGGTTTTCAACTTCAAACGAGTCTGGAATGAAGCTACAAGTTGTTTCCAACTTCAATCTAGCCAATAATGAAGCAACAAGTTGTTTACATGCTTAAACGAGTCAGAATGAAACTACAAGTTGATTCTAATTTTAAACAACCGAAATGAAGCTACAAGTTGTTTTCAACTTCAACGAGTCTGGAATGAAGCTACAAGTTGTTTCCAACTTCAATCTAGCCAATAATGAAGCAACAAGTTGTTTCCATGCGTCTCAAACGAGTCAAGAATGAAACTACAAGTTCATTCTAATTTTAAACAACCGAAAATGAAGCTACAAGTTGTTTTCAACTTCAAACGAGTCTGGAATGAAGCTACAAGTTGTTTCCAACTTCAATCTAGCCAATAATGAAGCAACAAGTTGTTTTCCGGGCTCCAACGAGTCAAGAATGAAACTACAAGTTGATTTTAATTTAAACAACCGAAAATGAAGCTACAAGTTGTTTCCAACTTCAATCTAGCCAATAAATGAAGCAACAAGTTGTTTCCATGCTTAAACGAGTCAAAGGAACTACAAGTTGATTCTAATTTTAAACAACCGAAAATGAAGCTACAAGTTGTTTTCAACTTCAAACGAGTCTGGAATGAAGCTACAAGTTGTTTCCAACTTCAATCTAGCCAATAATGAAGCAACAAGTTGTTTCCGGGCTCAAACGAGTCAAGAATGAACTACAAGTTGATTCTAATTTAAACAACCGAAAATGAAGCTACAAGTTGTTTTTCAACTTCAAACGAGTCTGGAATGAAGCTACAAGTTGTTTTCCAACTCAATCTAGCCAATAATGAAGCAACAAGTTGTTTACATGCTTAAACGAGTCAAGAATGAAACTACAACTTGATTCTAATTTTAAACAACCGAAAATGAAGCTACAAGTTGTCAAACTTCAAACGAGTCTGGAATGAAGCTACAAGTTGTTTCCAACTTCAATCTAGCCAATAATGAAGCAACAAGTTGTTTACATGCTTAAACGAGTCAAGAATGAAACTACAAGTTGATTCTAATTTTAAACAACCGAAAATGAAGCTACAAGTTGTTTTCAACTTCAAACGAGTCTGGAATGAAGCTACAAATTGTTTCCAAACTTCAATCTAGCCAATAATTAAGCAACAAGTTGTTTCCGGTCTAAAACGAGTCAAGAATGAAACTACAAGTTCATTCTAATTTTAAACAACCGAAAATGAAGCTACAAGTTGTTTTCAACTTCAAACGAGTCTGGAATGAAGCTACAAGTTGTTTCCAACTTCAATCTAGCCAATAATGAAGCAACAGTTGTTTTCCGGTCCAACGAGTCAAGAATGAAACTACAAGTTGATTCTAATTTTAAACAACCGAAAATGAAGCTACAAGTTGTTTTCAACTTCAAACGAGTCTGGAATGAAGCTACAAGTTGTTTCCAACTTCAATCTAGCCAATAATGAAGCAACAAGTTGTTTACATGCTTAAACGAGTCAAGAATGAAACTACAAGTTGATTCTAATTTTAAACAACCGAAAATGAAGCTACAAGTTGTTTTCAACTTCAAACGAGTCTGGAATGAAGCTACAAGTTGTTTCCAACTTCAATCTAGCCAATAATGAAGCAACAAGTTGTTTACATGCTTAAACAAGTCAAGAATGAAACTACAAGTTGATTCTAATTTTAAACAACCGAAAATGAAGCTACAAGTTGTTTTCAACTTCAAACGAGTCTGGAATGAAGCTACAAGTTGTTTCCACAACTTCAATCTAGCCAATAATGAAGCAACAAGTTGTTTACATGCTTAAACGAGTCAAGAATGAAACTACAAGTTGATTCTAATTTAAACAACCGAAAATGAAGCTACAAGTTGTTTTCAACTTCAAACGAGTCTGGAATGAAGCTACAAGTTGTTTCCAACTTCAATCTAGCCAATAATGAAGCAACAAGTTGTTACATGCTTAACGAGTCAAGAATGAAACTACAAGTTGATTCTAATTTTAAACAACCGAAAATGAAGCTACAAGTTGTTTTCAACTTCAAACGAGTCTGGAATGAAGCTACAAGTTGTTTCCAACTTCAATCTAGCCAATAATGAAGCAACAAGTTGTTTACATGCGGAAACGAGTCAAGAATGAAACTACAAGTTGATTCTAATTTTAAACAACCGAAAATGAAGCTACAAGTTGTTTTCAACTTCAAACGAGTCTGGAATGAAGCTACAAGTTGTTTCCAACTTCAATCTAGCCATAATGAAGCAACAAGTTGTTTACATGCTTAAACGAGTCAAAATGAAACTACATTGATTCTAATTTTAAACAACCGAAAAAAGCTACA